>NC_041384.1:536183526-536185265 GCF_002162155.2 Triticum dicoccoides | reverse complement strand
GGGAAACCGACATTGTGCGTATTGAACCAGGCTTGGAGTCGGGTACGGTGTTCGGTTTGTAATGTAGTTGGTGGCCCATCGAAGTTGTGCATTCGGGATTTAAACACATCACACACCACCGTACCCATACATATTTTTGGCCCGCATGCAGTGTATACGAGGTCTTCTGATCGACCATGTCTCCCTTGTGCGGTTTTTGTGATGACACGCATATCTATGGGCTCCACGAGTGTATATATATCATCCCTTTAACCGATAATGAGGGGTATGTGTTGGCCATGAATGGATTCCTCCTAGTTCGTGTTAGGGCCGGTCATCGTCACATGTCGCTCAACCAAAGCTCGAGCTCATGCGTTGTCAGGATTCCCTCCCACATGCTCGGATTGCTGGGTTCGACCTACATCATACCCTGCGTATCTTGTCCTTAACTACCTTGCCTTCATGGTTGTTGTCTGTATCGAGAGGTAGGCACCACATCTAAATTGTACATTATCCTATATTGAAAACACACATCACTGCTTCCCAACGTACATCATTTTGGGCCGCATGCAAGAGGTGTTGGTTTTGTGGTCCCTCTCATGCGATGTTTATGATGGTTCAATCTATTGGCCCAAGCGGTTTATCGACAACAACAGTTATCGTTTAACCAAACGTTAGATTCGTTGGTCCGTCTTATGGTAGGTCATGGCGACATGCATGTATGACCAAAGTATCGATCATTACGTGCATCCGCCCTGGTGACATGAAGTGGGAGGTGGTGCGCCAAGCATCCTAGCTAGGTACGACATTATGTCATGATATATATATATATATATATATATATATATATATATATATATATATATATCCAAGGGTGCTTTTGGGTTTGCGAGGCAGGTGCCACCAAAGTTATGCATTGTGTATTTAAAGTTTTAACATCCCCAATAATCCTACATATATTTTGCCACTTCCAGGTGGTTCTTGACTTCTAGCCCCTCTCATCGATCTTCGACGACGCGCCCAACCGTGGGACCGCATGATCAAAGTTGTGCATTTGAATTTTGAACATCACAAACCACCCCTTTCACTCATATATATTTGGGCCACATGCTGGTGTGGCTGTCTTCTAACCCTCTCTAACGTTTTTTTGCTGCAAAGACTCTTATGACGCTCAACGGACACAGGTATAATATCTTAACCGTGTGTGATACAAGTGCATTGTGAATCACCACGCCTGCGCAAGCGCGAGCAAAGGTGGAGGTACTGGCTCAACCGTGTGCGATGCAAGTGCGCTGTAAAATCACCACGACCGCGCAAGCGCGAGCAAAGGGTGGAGGTACTGGCTTAATCGTGTGCCATGCAAGTGCGCTGTAAAATCACCACCTGTGCAAGCTAAAGGCGGGTAAGTTTATTTGGAAATTAGGATGAATCGTGTGCGATAGACCCACTAGCTAGAAATGTAAAAACAAACTACCCGCCTTGAGTGTTGCAAAAATCGACGGTTCCGCCACTTTTCCTTATTATCATATATGCATATTGTTATTGGACCACGTACAATCTTGGGCACTCGCGCCCCGCATCAATTCCTTTACCCAAATTTTAGTAGTCGTTGTACTTCAACTGTCACCCACACTCCTCTAGCACCGACCTTATAGTAAAATTGTAGTAGCCGAGGCATTTGAACCGTCTCCCTCCCTCGTCCACCACCATCTCCACCCACCATTACTAAAAAAATTAGTAGCCGCGGCATATCCTCAAAC
>NC_041384.1:536165314-536183307 GCF_002162155.2 Triticum dicoccoides | reverse complement strand
CGAACCCTAGCTCGCAGCCGCCGGTGCCGCCGCCAACCCCTGCCGGTCTGTCTGTTCCTCCTAGCTTAGATAATAAAGTTCAGGTTACCATGTGATTCCCATACTGTCGCCCCACTCCCCTGAGTTTTAAGATGAGGCCTGCGGTGTCCCTCCCCGCCAGATCCACATCCCCTGCTCCAGAATGTCGTAGCCTAAGCTCGACCACGTATCCCAGGGAGCCCGACGAGCGTTCGGCCAAGAAGAGGTTTATCATGGCCTCTCTGGCGAGCATTGGCAAGGTAGCCGTCGTTTGCCCCAACCAGTCGATCCTATAGCAACACGTCGGCATGGAAGACGGCAAAGACGTTGACTATGTTGCCATGCCAAAGGCTTCGTGTCAGCGGGCTAGCGTATTACTGTATCTTGGGAAAGCTGGCTACGACATCAAGCTCGTCCATAGTGACGGCTTCACGCGGGCTATGTCACAGGTTAAGTGGTCCATCCCCAACCCCTCTGGTTCAACCATTGTTGATATCTTCGACGACCCTGCCACTGATCTCCTCCGCCAAGCGGTCAAGGATTTGCGATCTTTATACGCCATCGAGCCAATTTGTCATTTCTGAAGGACACGTTCTACGGTGGCGGCTTGGGATCCTCAATTGCCAAGTCAGATCTCATCGACCACAACCATGAGGAGGGCACCCACGAAGGTTCTTCCAAGGTGAAACAGCCCATCTGTGACATCAGATAGCGCACCATGGGTTTGTGCTCTTCCAACTGGAAGGATCCCGTTCATGAAATGTTAGGCAACATTCTATCAGCAAATCTTACCTTTTCTAGCTTGCCAACCCGTACCCTTTATTGTAGTAGCATTTGTCGTGCGGTGATTTAACTGTGCTGTGTTTAATTATTTTAGTTATGCAAAAATGTATTGTTCAATAGGGCTATGTGATGTTTAAGTACGAATTGTCCACTCCAGTTTCACGAATGGCTATATTTGGTTGTTTATAGTGAGTATATGCCTTGTTTATCTGTATTTGGTTGTTAGGTTGGTTGGAGTGAGCATTTTTCTAGTTATCGAGCAGATGCCTTGTTTATATGTATTTAGTTCTTAGTTTGGTTGCACTAAGCAATTGTCTAGTTATCAAGCAGATGCCTTGTTTATCTGTATTTGGTTGTTAGGTTGCTTTTTTTAGCATTTGTCTAGTTATCAAGCAGATGCCTTGTTTATCTGTATCTGCTTGTTAGGTTGGTTGTAGTGAGCATTTGTCCAGTTTTCAAGCATATGCCATGTTTATTTGTATTTGCTTGTTAGGTTGGTTGAAGTGAGACTCTGTCAAGTTTTCAATGGCTATATTTGGTTGTTATACTGGTCATTTATGCCTTGTTTATTTCAGTCATTCACAATGTGTTGTTCATTGTGTGCAAGTCGGAACTGTGCCGCTCGACTACATCAATACCAGTTTGAACGGCTATATTTGGTTCCAGTTATTCCTGGTGTAGTTAACACATGCCCTTTATTACAATTTTACACATTTATCCAGTGTCATGTTTAAGCATTACCTACGTTCTATTCATTTTCAAGAATACCAGTTTGAATTGCAATATTTGATGGTTGTTAAGCCTGCTGTCGGTAACATTGCCTTCCATTTTATATCTGCTTTAACATCATGCTGAAACCAACACATTCAAGCCTTCATTTGGAGATGATGTTGTTTACCTTTGCTATATTTGTTTGATTTTAAGGTTGTTGTACTTATCATGCCTTTCTACTACTTATGCAAGACAACAACGGGAGTGGCCACCATTTTCCGTCGTGGTTAGCTTCATCCCTCGGCTTGTACTCCCCCCATCGTTCCATAATGTAGTGCATATAGATCCAGGACTGGACACTTGTTAGCTTCTAATATTGACCTGTTGCTTGTAGGTACATATGCCCTTGGTAAGGATCCACGCATCGACCCTTTTGCGTATGGGGCAATGAGATATTCAGGAACAAGCACCAAGTGAGGAAACTGATAAGGATTATTAGCAAAAAGATACGAATGGTGGAAAGCAAATTATTTGTTTGTGCTCTATCCAACACAACAGTGAGCTATAGGATGGTAACTACAAACTTTGCATCCTTCTCTTTTTACTGCCCATAAATGAGTTGTTAGACAACAATGTCTGAATCTTTTTCGTTCGAAGTGGTTCCTGAAAGTGCTAGTGATCGACTAGAGGGGCGGTGAATAGGCGATTTTTATGAAAGTCTTCAGAACATGTGAGTTTCGAAGACAAACGATAGAAATAAACCTATTATCATGCAGTAGAAGGTAGACTACACTAGGCAAACCATAGTCATGTATTCAATGAAGTGAAAGCACAATGACAAATAGCAGCTAGGCAGTAAGGATCAGGTAGGAAGATGTTAAGAAGCCAATCAGTACATGTAATCACTTAGTGAAGTCAAATGGTGATGCTATCGTACAATGACTTCACAAGAACCAACATAAAGTAAGGGAAGGGAAGGATGAAACCAGTGACTCGTTGAAGACAATGATTTGTTGGACCAGTTCCAGTTGCTGTGACAACTGTACGTCTGGTTAGGGAGGCTGAGATTCAACTCAGAAGACCTCGTCTTCACCTTATTCCCCTTGAGCTAAGGGCACCCAGTCCTCGCCAAATTACTCTGGTAAGTCTTCAAGGTAGACTTCCAAACCTTCACAGACTTCGTTCACCGGCGATCCACAATGACTCTTGGATGCTCAGAACGCGACGCCTAACCGGCTGGAGGATTCACAGTCCACAAGTGTAATAAGTCTTCAGATCACACAAACAAGAAGACTTAAGTGATGCCTAACACTCTTTGGCTCTGGGTGGTTAGGGCTTTATCTTCTCAAGGAATTCTCTCTCAAAGGCTTCGAGGTGGGTTGCTCTCAAACGACAAAAGCCGTACTTTAACTCTGAGCAGCCAACCGTTTATGGTTGTAGGGGGTGGGCTATTTATAGCCACTAGGCAACCCGACCTGATTTGTCCGAAATGACCCTGGGTCACTAAGGAACTGACATGTGTTCCAAGGGTCAGATTTCAAACACACGTGGCAGCTTTACTTGGGCTACAAGCAAAGCTGACTTGTCCAACTCTGAACAAGATTCGCTCTCATAGTCTTCACTCGAAGACATAGGATTTTGGTTAAGCATCACTATAGTCATTCTGACTGGTTTTCTTGGACCCCACTTAACAGTACGGTGGTTCCTATGACTCAACAAAGAAGAAAAAGAACTACGAAAGATCCAAGTCTTCGCGCTCCATAGTCTTCATGCGATGTCTTCTCTTGTCATAGTCTTCAAGGTGAATGTCTTCACTTACCACCTTTGACTTCAATGTCATCATACATTTTTAGGGATCATCTCTGGTAGGAAAACCGAATCAGTGGGGGACTTCTACCTATGTTATCCTGCAATTCTCACTAACACATTAGTCCCTCAACTAGGTTTGTCGTCAATACTCCAAAACCAACTAGGGGTGGCACTAGATGCACTTACAATCTCCCCCTTTTTGATGATTGATGACAAACTAGTTGAAGTTTTCAATGGGGAATATAATATGTGAAATTGTAAAGGATAAGGAATTGTCTTCATAAGTTGCAAGGGCTCCCCCTGAAGATGTGCATATAAGTAATTTGCTTTTGGAATGCAAATGCACATGGCAGGTTGTACTTGTGGAGATCCTCTTCAACTTATGATGACAATTCATCATGCATGAAGGGTATGTGAAGATAATGACATGCATAATGAAAAATGGACGTCTGCAAAATGATCTAAGTGCGGAATTTATGGTCGCACATGCGGGATTTATCATCGCATCACAAAATAGCAAATAAGTAGCAGACGACCATCGAGTTTAAGTGTTACAACTCAAAGAACCAAATGTATCAAAGCGAGAGTTGTAAACACTAGGCAAAACATAAAGTAACTGCCCATATGGACCCACTTGAAGACTATCAAACTCATATGCTTCTCCCCCTTTTGTCAGTGAGGACCAAAAAGGTTTGAAGACATAGAGCAGCTACTCGTTCCCATGAAGAGTAGGTGAAGTAGCAGGGTCGTCGGTGGTGTTGGACGGTGCAGAAGAACTTGGGGCAGTGTCGAGGCGTGCAGAAGTAGGGGGCGGTGAAGTGGCGTCATCTTCGTCCTCGATCGCTCTAGCATTCACAGTTGCCACAGAGGAAGAGAACTCAGAGTCTTCAAGAGATGGAGTTCGTCGCAGCACAGTCCTTCGGGGAGGTTTGGAGTCAAACTTGAAACGTTCAGAGAAGCCATCCTCTTGAAGATCATCCGTAGAACACATAAGCGTCAGCCCTTTCCATGTATGCCGACAGGTTTCATGGGCAACGAAGGCATTTTTGGTGGCAAGATTGTGAATGCGGTTGACATCCACCAAGAGGCTGTGCATTTGGCGCTTCAGCCAGTCATGATGCCTATCCTATTTCTGATGAAGAGCAACCAGAAGCTCTCGGTTATTGAGAACACAAGATCGGTTCTTGGGTCGATGGGCAATAGTGCTTTCAGTGGCTTCAGTAAGGGCATGATGAGGTGCACGTGTAGTACCAACCAGAGGATAAACACGAGTGACTGCTTCAACTCCTTCAATGTTCTGAGTGAAACTTTGATGCTCCGCATTCTGAAGACTAAGAGGTTCTTTGGCAGGCTCTGGATAAATGGCTTCAACGGACATATCCACATCAGGCAGAAAGATCCGATGATTGCGAGCAGATGGCTGATATGAGATAGCTGAGTGGAGTTTAATCAGCCGCATTATCCATGGAGCGTAGAACTTCAAGCCAAAAAGATCAGATCCTGATGCAGCAAGTTGGCGAATGAAGAAGTCTTGTGCATTGAAGCATTTGCCATGGAGAATATAGAAGACCAAAGTCTTCATTGCACCTTCCAGTTTTGCATGTGGAGAATGTCCTTTGATGGGCCAGAGAGTTCGTCGTAGAATGTGATAGATAGTCCTTGGCAGATACTCCAGGTCTTCAACAAAGAACTCCTTAGGATATGCAGCATCTTGTGTCAAAGGCTTCATCATACTGAGCATCTGACTCATGTTCGGTTCAGGCTTGTGAAAGATGCTCTCCATAGCTTCACTGTGAAGCTGACAGCCAGGTTCATAGAGATCTCCAGGAGTGAGCAGACCAGTGAGCTCAATGATATCAAAGGCTTTGGCTTCGTGATGAACATTTCCTGTCATCCACTCAAGGACCCAAGTCTTTGGATCTCTGTTGTAACCACATATGTGAGGTGTGGCATAAAATTGGAGCAGCAACTCTTCGTTCCAGTGCTCTTGGTCGGTGATGAAGGGCAGCAATCCAACCTCTTTGAAGCAATCCAGAGCTTCTTCCAAACAGGGCAGACCAGCTATTGCTTCGGTGTAAAGACGCATATGTGGGAAGATGCGACCTTGATTGTACAGAATGCATGAGTAATAGCTTCATTGTGGATAGCTCCAGAACCGATCAGAAGATATTTGTTCCCTTGAGTAGGGGTTCTTGGAGCTATTGAAGAAGGTGTTGTCTGCTTTAAAGCCGTTGACATTGAAGGATCCAGGTGCTGATGCAGGACCTGGAAACCTGGGCAACCTTGGCATGGGCTTCTGTACCTGAGGCCTATGCTCAATATGATAGTCAAACTGAGGACCGGCAGCAGTCGCAGGAACAGAAGCAGTAGCATCATTGGCTTCGCTGACTTCTGGTTCTTGGGTTGGTGTAGGCTCCACATTTGCTTCAGCCATGACAGCGTCAGTGGCTTCATTGGTGTTGGTGGTGGTAGCCTCAAGATTTTCTACCTCCACTTGATGAGCTGGAGGGTCGGGCACAGTAGTTGGGGAGTAGGGACACGTTCTTCTTCTTGAGTGTCATCGGCTGATGCAGCCGGAATGTCTTCAGCAGTTTTAGCCTCAGACTCGGAGACTTGAGACCTTGGTCCTTTGCGAAGCCTGCGTAACGCTGGCGACGCCTTTGGAGATGGAGTTGGCTGGGCCTCAAAGTCATCTTCTTCTTCTTGCCGGGGTGGTGTGACTTGTTGTTGTGCGTGATCAGCCCATGATGCATCCTGAGCAATTGGCGTCAGAGGACGACCAATGCTGATGAGTTCGCTGTGCGTAAGCACAGGCGATGATACCTGTTGGTGCTCGATCTGAGGAAGAACTACATCATCTTCAACATGGTCATGATGACCAATGTCTTCAGCAGCGGTGGGATCAGCTGCTGCTATGTCTTCAGCTTCATGAGCCTCTATGAAAGCAGGCTCATGGACAGTCAGTTGACGCTATTGATGTTCAGCGGCAGGGCGAACCATGGAGATAGGTTCAACAATTAAGGGCTCTGTGGGAGCAGCCCGTTCCTTCTTGGTCTTCCGCTTCTTCTTGGAGGGAGCAGCAACAGAGGCTTCAGGATGTTTCCTCTTTCTGACTTCAGCCTCAGCAGTCCTCGTCTTCTTCAGTTCTGAAGCGGTAGACCTGGCTTTTGGCTTCGAGCCAGTCATGCTGGTTGGGAAGACAATGGGATGTGCTTCCTGCCTTGGTGCGTTGGGTTCGGCCATAGCGGGCTTCTTCTTCTTCTACTTTGCAGCCATCCTGGGGTCAATGCTAGGGCGCCCAAGGGCCTTGCATTTCTCCGCCTCATTGCAGGCTTGCACACACTTGTCAGCCAGGTTCTTCATGCACTCACGAGAACCTTGAGCTTCTTTACGCTTCTTGAGAAAGGCTTCTTTGAGCTCATGCAGCATGATCTTGAAGTTCTTGACCTCTTGCACACTGAGCTTGGCCATATGCTTCTTGAACTGAGCTTTCTCAAAGTCAATCTTCTGCTTCAGTTCAATGATGCGCTGGGCTATAGCTAACTCTGAAGCAATGGCGCCATGGAAAGCGACACTGAGGCCGATGGGAAGTTGCAGATCTTCAAAGCTGAGGTTGGGCGTGTCAAACCACTCATTGATGAAGTCGTGGATGATTGCCACGTCAAAGAGAGGCAAATTGTTGAAGATTTCTGCTTTTTCTTTGCTCTTGATCAGTTGCTCAAGAGCGTCATCTGCAAGATCTTTATCACTGGACAGATCAATGGCATCGTTGCGCAGAATGGCAGCAGCAGTCAGTTCTTGGCTGGTGTGTGGCAGAGGCATCTTGACTCTCAGGGGCTTGGAGATACGTGACAGATCTTCAGACTGCACACTGTCTTCTGGAGGTGCAGTAGCCAGTGGCTTCACTCATGAGATTTTTGGTGCTGAGGCAGGCTTTGAAGCTTTAGGCAGCTTTGGCTTCTGCGGCTTTGTAGTAGGAGCTGGGGCTTCATCAGTGTCAGCATCATCATCAGAATGATCCACTTTGGCACCTTGAACAGAGATGTGAGTGATGAGGCCATCCAGGTTGTAGAACGGACCAACGACATTGGGTTCGGCATCGCGGGTGCCATCTGCACGGGGAGCAGAGGGACCAGGGTTGAAGTCTAGTCCCAATGACTTATTGTTCTGCTTCGCCGAATTCTGGGCAAACTGGAAGTTGCGCTTGAACAGATTGTTGTCACGACACCAGAGCAGTGACGATGGGTCAGCATCCGCAGGCTGTGGTCCACGGACCATGCAGGGATAGAAGCCTTGTTCAATGGCTTCATCTCTGGACCTGGGTTGAAGATTTTTGTATAGGATGTCTCCCCATGGTCACTTGATGGCATTCTTCTCAGCATATTCCTTTGTTACAAACCTGTACTTGAACCACTGTTCTGCCCAATATCGTCGAATCCATTGGATTCGTGTCTTGCGCTGATTGTAATCCTCTTCTGGATCTGTCTTGTACAGTTCTGAGAGGTCATCGGGCAGATCTCTTGATGTTTCACCTCGACGCTTTCTGCAACCCTTTCTTGCTGATTTCTTTGCAGCCATGAACTTTAAAATGAATGGCTTCAATACGTTCAAAGGCTTCAAGGGCTTTCGCTTGCTGGACAAACAGGAACTGGCTTCGGGAGAATTTATGTGATGCTGTAAGAATTCTACAAATGAATGCAGACTATGAGAACCAAGGGATTCTCCCACGGACATGTACCTTTGACAGCATTAAGGTGCGAGGGAAGGGGAAGAGGTCATATGCATTCTCAGAAGATTTTGAAGATAAATCAGTTTAGAAGACATTGACCTCATCGTGCAAAGACATTCACTCATAGATAAGGAGTTGCTTCCAGATTTGTACGAATCCACAGATCAGTACAAGTGAGGAATCTAACTACTTTGTGAAGCATAAGTGAACATACTAGGCATAATATGAGATGCAGTATGAAGTGGATCCAACTTGTGTGAACAGAAACTGCTTGTGGTAGAAAGTGACGAATCTATAGGATCAAAGAGGCCGTAAAAAGGAAGTTTTATTTACCACACAAGGAACTGCTAGACGGAGTGGAAGAGGAGGCCGAGCAGTTCGATCGTCCGTGCCCTAACTTGGCGACGGAGGACACCTACGGCGACGGCGGAGAAGACGATGTCCGCGGCTGGCGTGAAGACGGCATCAGAGAGGTCACGGCAGCTAAGCGCTTTGTCGCCGGCGTCGTCGAGGGCTAGCGGTGGTGCTAGGGTTCGTGCGAGAGTGGAAGAAAGGATAATGACTGTGGTAAGGCGTGTATTTATAGGGACAGGGACGGCACAGCGTTATTACACAGGTGCCCCTGGCGATTCACATCTGAAGAACATGTGGCCATCATGCAACATATCGGAGGTTGTTCCACGTTCCCACGCACGCCTGGATTGTCGGGTGGTCGTTCCCACTTCTCCGGGTTTCAGGTCAAGGAATTAGCATTGAAAACGGACTTAATGTTTGTCTCTGTATCTTCTGCTGACAAGGACGCAGAGAAGATATTCGACAGTTTCAATAGAATGCATATGATTTGGAGAGATAGAGTTTGAGATAGAAAGCATAGAGAGGTTAGGGTCCGATCACATTCACTTAGTTCAAAGGATTCAACAAGAAGACATAGCTATAAGTGAATGATGTAGAGGACAGAACACTAGTATATATATATGATCAACATAATGAAGATAATCATGAAGACATGTTGAGATTGAAGCCAAATCAAATGTGAAGACACAGCAAATGTAACACTATGGGTAAAACACTTCAAACAGACGAATTTTGTGGTGGTGTTACCCACCGTATAGGAAGTATTAGACCCAGACACGGCGCACAATTATCGTGGCGCTCCGAAGTCAAATTCCACATTAATGTATTCACACTTAGAATGTATGTCTTCATTGATTGAAGATATACTTTACTTCGTGTGTTGCACATCTAAGTCATCAATATCCATAAGTGTTAGGATGTGTGCCTGATCACAGGACATTTGAGGATTCCAAGATATTTAGCTCACACCATAACTTGCAAAATCACTTCTCATCTAAGGGCTTGGTGAAGATATCTACCAATTGCTCTTCAGTGTTGATGTGTATGATATCAATATCTTCCTTCACAACATGATCTTTGAGAAAGTGATGACGAATTTCAATATGCTTTGTATTCGAGTGCAGAACTGGGTTGTTGGCAATCTTGATGGCGCTTTCGTTGTCGCAGTAGAGTGGCACTTGCTTCAGATGAATGCCATAGTCTTTGAGGGTTTGCTTCATCCACAGAAGCTGAGCGCAGCAAGATCCAGCAGCAATGTATTCAGATTCAGCAGTGGAGAGAGATACACAATTCTGCTTCTTTGAAGACCAACATACAAGTGATCGTCCCAGAAAATGACATGTGCCTGATGTAGACTTGTGATCCACCTTGTCACCAGCATAATCAGCATCCGAGAATCCAACCAGATCAAACTCTGAGCCCTTTGGATACCATAATCCTAGAGTTGGGGTGTAAGCCAAATATCGAAGAATTCGCTTCACAGCTAAGTGATGTGATTCCTTTGGTGCTGCTTGGAATCGAGCACACATGCAAACACTAAGCATAATATCTGGCCTAGATGCACATAGATAAAGTAAAGAACCAATCATGGAACGGTATACCTTTTGATCGAACTCTTTACCATTGTCGTCGAGACCCAGATGATGTTTGGCTGACATTGGCGTCATGAAGCCTTTGCAGTCTTGCATACCAAACTTCTTCAGGCAATCTTTGAGATACTTCTCTTGAGATATAAAGATGCCATTGCGTTGCTGATGTATTTGAAGACCAAGGAAGAACTTCAGCTCACCCATCATGGACATCTGATATTGCTCTTGCATCATATATCCAAACTCTTCACTGTATTTCCGATTGGTGCAGCCGAAGATAATGTCATCCACATATATTTGGCACACAAACAGTTCACCATCATATGTCTTCGTGAAGAGAGTGGGGTCGAGGGAACCAGATTTGAAGCCTTTGCTCTTCAGGAAGTCTTTGAATGTGTCATACCAAGCCCGAGGGGCTTGTTTGAGGCCATACAGTGCCTTGTTGAGCTTGTATACCATGTCAGGATGTTTTGGATCTTCAAAGCCAGGTGGTTGTGCGACATACACTTCTTCTTCGATCTTGCCATTGAGAAAAGCGCTCTTCACATCCATTTGATACAGAAGTATGTTATGATGATTTGCATAGGCCAGCAGTATGCGTATGGCCTCAAGTCTAGCCACAAGAGCAAATGTTTCATCGAAGTCAATCCCTTCAACTTGAGTGTATCCTTGAGCAACGAGACGAGCTTTGACAACTTGACCATGCTCATCTTGCTTGTTGCGATATATCCATTTGGTGCCTATTATATTGTGCTTCTAAGGATCAGGACGCTTAACCAGTTCCCATACATTATTCAGCTCAAACTGTTGAAGCTCTTCTTGCATAGCTTGAATCCATTCAGGTTCCTTGAAGGCTTCTTAAACTTTCTTGGGTTCTGTTATTGAGACGAATGCGAAGTGCCCACAAAAATTTGCTAGCTGTGTTGCCCTTGAACTAGTGAGTGGACCTGGTGCATTGATGATATCAATTATTCTCTCAATCTACACTTGATTTGCAACACGAGGATGTACAGGACGAAGATTTTGCTCTTGCTGATCATTATCATTGTTAGAGGGATTGTCTTCAGGCTGAGCATTGTCTTCAAGATGATCAGGTGCGGAGATGATAAGTTCTTCTTTAGGTTGAGCTTCAGAAGGTATGATTTCTCCAGTTCCCATAAGTTTGATTGATTCACTGGATGGAACTTCATCTAGCACATTTGGCAGTTGCTCTCTTTGTGAGCCGTTAGTTTCATCGAACCGCACATCCACTATTTCAACCACTTTGTAATGAAAGAGATTGAAGACTCTGTAGGAGTGTGAATCCTTTCCATATCCAAGCATAAAACCCTCATGTGCTTTTGGTGCAAATTTTGAAGTGTGATATGGATCCTTGATCCAGCACTTGGTGCCAAATACTCTGAAGTAACTGACATTTGGCTTCTTGCCAGTAAGGAGTTCATAGGATGTCTTGTTCAGAAGCTTGTGAAGATAAACACGGTTGATGATATGGCATGCAGTGTCAATGGCTTCAGGCCAGAATTTTCTTGGAGTCTTGTATTCATCAAGCATCGTCCGAGCCATCTCAATAAGTGTTCTGTTCTTGCGTTCGACGACGCCATTCTGCTGTGGCATGTACGGAGCTGAGAATTCATGTGTGATGCCCAAAGTATCAAGATATGTATCAAGGCCAGTGTTCTTGAATTCAGTGCCATTGTCACTTCTGATGTGCTTTATCTTGGCGCCATAGTTGTTCATTGCTCGATTGGCGAAGCGTCTGAAGACATCCTGCACTTCAGTCTTGTAAAGGATTATATGCACCCAAGTATATCTTGAATAATCATCAACAATGACAAAGCCATAGAGACAAGCAGTAGTAGTAAGAGTTGAGTAATGAGTGGGACTGAAAAGATCCATGTGCAGCAGTTCAAAGGGTTGAGTCGTTGTCATGATTGTCTTCAAGGGATGCTTGGCCCTCGTCATCTTTCCTGCTTCACAGGCACCACATAAGTGATCCTTCTTGAACTTGACGCCCTTGATGCCTATGACATGCTTTTTCCTTGCATGGGTCTGGAGGTTCCTCATGCCAGCATGCCCTAGCCTTCGATGCTAGAGCCAGCATTCAGAAGCTTTTGCTAGAAGACATACTGCAAGTTGTGGTCCTGCTGAGAAATCTACAACATACAAATCATCTTTTCGATACCCTTCAAACACTAGAGACTTGTCAGATTCCATTAGTACAAGGCAACGATATTTTCCAAACATCACAATCATGTTTAAATCACAAAGCATTGAGACAGACATTAAGTTGAAACCAAGGGATTCAACAAGCATGACTTTATCCATGTGTTGATCCTTTGAGATTGCAACTCTACCTAGACCCAATACCTTGCTTTTACCAGTGTCAGCAAATGTGATGTGACTTTTGTCTGATGGACATAAAGTTGAGTCCATGAGAAGGCTTCGCTTGCCAGTCATGTGATTTGTACACCCACTATCAATAATCCATTCTGAAGCAGCTGGTGTCGTACCCTACAGTGCAGTTAGGGGGATAGGCTTCACGAAGAGAATTGTGAAGCAAAAACATTTGACGAACCAGTGGATTATTAAAGCTTAGATCAAGATTAGGACTAATAGGGCAGGTTGCAAGCGATTCAGAAACAAAGTACATAGTAAGACCATTTGGGCATTTGATCTTGCACCCTACAAGATGTTTAAGGTCCCCAGCAATAGTGTCAAACGATTTTGGTTTTCGGCTGGAGACCTTTTCCTGCAAAAGAGAGTTAAGCTTTCTTAGCCACCCACATCTTCAGGGGTGGCTTCGAAGCAATAAGTCTAAGTGCAGCATCTAAGAACTTTGGCTTTGGAGCCCTAGCAAAAAGTCTTGCAGGTGGACAATAGTATTCATAAGAATAAGCAGAATAGTTCTTGGTCTTATGAACATGGCGGTTTGATGAACCGCGCTCATATTCATAGGCCTGAGTATGGCTTCCCTGCAAAACATTTGCGTTAGTGTGACTCAGGTGAGTCCTCTATCTGTATGAAGCATTTGGACCGTATGAGGCCTGTGGTCTGGGGTTTGTCTTCTTCACCTGTAGTGTCATGATGACATTCACAGGAAGATTCTCCAAACACCTTTTCGGCACCCAGATCTTCTTCATAGGCGGTCCATTCCTGCAGTTAGTACCAATATACCTGGCAAACACTTCACCATTCTGATTCTTAAACAGTTTATAGTTTGCATCAAAGGATTCATCAATAACAATGGGGTTAGCACAAGTGAAGCCAGATAGAGTGGATGGATCTGCTGAAGGTTCCTTTGCAGCAACCCATGTGGTTTTGGGGTACTTCTCAGGTTTCCAGTAAGAGCCATCAGCATTCATTTTCCTTACGAACCCAACACCCTCTTTCCTAGGGTTTCGGTTCAGGATCTGCCTTTTGAGGACATCACATAGTGTCTGATGCCCTTTGAGACTTTTGTACATCCCTGTTTCAAGCAGTGTCTTCAACCTAGCATTCTCATCAGCAATAGCAGTGGTGTCCTCAGCAGAGGGGTTAGTTTCCACATCAACAGTTGAAGATATTGCAACAGTAGCAGCAGTAGAACATTCAGCAACAGAAGTAGCATTATCACGCTCAATACATTTAAGACATGGTGGTTCAAATCCTTCCTGAGCTGAACTGATCTGTTTGGCGCGAAGTGACTCGTTTTCTTTTTGAAGGTCTTCATGAGCCGCTCTCAATTTCTCAAGATCTTGCTTCCTTTGAAGATAATCATAGGAAAGCCTTTCATGAGCTGTTGAGAGCATTTCATGATGACTTTCAAGTTCCTCATACTTAACATGAAGATTTTTTATGTCTTCAATTAAGGACTGAGATCGAGTCATTTCAGCGTCTAACAGATCATCCCTTTTGTCTAACAGTTTTTGAATGTGTTCCATGGTTTTCTGTTGTTCAGTTGCAATTTTAGCAATTGTTTTGTAGCTGGGTTTGGAAACACAATCAGAGTTATCGTCACTAGATGTTTGATAATGAGTAGTGCGTGTGTTTACCTTGGCACCACGTGCCATGAAGCAGTAGGAAGGATAGAGTAGTCCTTGTCATTTGCATCAGTGTCGGTGATGAAGTCATTTTCTTCAGTGTTGAAGATGGACTTGGCAACGTATGCTGTAGCCAGACTTGCAATGCCAGAATCGGACTCCTCCTCAGACTCCACCTCCGCCTCCTCAGATGTGGACTCATCCTCAGAGTCCATTTCCTTGCCAACAAACGCACGTGCCTTGCTAGATGAGCTCTTCTTGTGTGATGAAGACTTGGAGGAAGACTTGGAAGAAGATTTTGAGTATTTCTTCTTCTTCTTGTCGTCAGAGTCATACTCCTTGCTCTTCTTCTTCTTCTTGTTCTCATTGTCCCACTGTGGACACTCAGAGATGTAGTGGCCAGGTTTCTTGCACTTGTGACATGTTCTCTTCTTGTAGTCATGAGCAGAAGCTTCATCATTCCTTGAGCTTGATCGTGAAGACTTTCGGAAGCCTTTCTTCTTGGTGAATTTTTGGAACTTCTTCACAAGCATAGCAAGCTCCCTTCCAATGTCTTCAGGATCATCAGAACTGCTGTGAGACTCTTCTTTAGATGAGGAGACAGCCTTTGCCTTCAAGGCACGAGTTCACCCATAGTTGGGACCGTAGATGTCTCTTTTCTCAGAAAGCTGAAACTCGTGTGTGTTGAGCCTTTCAAGTATGTCAGATGGATCGAGTGTCTTGAAATCAGGACGTTCTTGAATCATCAGGGCTAGGGTGTCAAACAAGCTGTCAAGTGATCTCAGGAGTGTCTTGACGACTTCATGCTTGGTGATCTCAGTAGCGCCGAGGGCTTGAAGCTCATTTGTGATGTCAGTGAGTCGATCGAACATGAGCTGGAAGTTCTCATTGTCATTTCTCTTGAAGCGGTTGAAGAGGTTGCGAACGACACTAATTCTCTGATCTCTCTGGGTTGAGACGCCTTCATTGACCTTGGATAGCCAGTCCCAGACTAGCTTAGATGTTTCCAAAGCACTCACGCGGCCATACTGTCCTTTGGTCAGATGACCACAAACGATATTCTTGGCAGTACAGTCCAGTTGAACGAACTTCTTGACATCAGCGGCAGTGACACCTTCTCCAGCCTTGGGAACGCCGTTCTTGACGACATACCATAGGTCGACATCAATGGCTTCAAGATGCATGCGCATCTTATTCTTCCAGTAGGGATATTCAGTTCCATCGAAGACGGGGCATGCAGCAGAGACTTTAATTATCCCTGCAGTCGACATAGCTAAAACTCTAGGTGGTTAAACCGAATCACACAGAACAAGGGAGTACCTTGCTCTGATACCAATTGAAAGTGCTAGTGATCGACTAAAGGGGGGGTGAATAGGCAATTTTTATGGAAGTCTTCAAAACATGTGAGTTTCGAAGACAAACGATAGAAATAAACCTATTATCATGCAGCGGAAGGTAGACTACACTAGGCAAACCATAGTCATGTATTCAATGAAGTGAAAGCACAATGACAAATAGCAGCTAGGCAGTAAGGATCAGGTAGGAAGATGTTAAGAAGCTAATCAGTACATGTAATCACTTAGTGAAGTCAAATGGTGATGCTATCGTACAATGACTTCACAAGAACCAACAGTAAGGGAAGGGAAGGATGAAACCATTGACTCGTTGAAGACAATGATTTGTTGGACCAGTTCTAGTTGCTATGACAACTGTACGTCTGGTTAGGGAGGCTGAGATTCAACTCAGAAGACCTCATCTTCACCTTATTCCCCTTGAGCTAAGGACACCCAGTCCTCGCCCAATTACTCTGGTAAGTCTTCAAGGTAGACTTCCAAACCTTCACAGACTTCGTTCACCGGCGATCCACAATGTAGCGACCCGCCCGAATGGATCAAGTGCTCTGTGCTCAGGTGGCATCCCTGGATCAGTAATGCTGACACCACACAGTACATCGAAGGATTTATAGCAGAGTGGCAATCACACACTTATTACATCGTTGTCTCAAGGAGAACTTATTACAATAAATATGGCTTAAGGCCATCTAGTGTCGATAACAACGGAAGACTTGGAAGATAAATGGGTCCATCAACTCCAACGGCATCACTGAGTATAGGGCCACGACCTAAAAGCACCTTACTCGTCGTCTAAAAAGTCTGCAACACGAAAGTTGCAGCCCGAAAACGGGTCAACACATGGAATATGCTGGCAATGTAACACATAGAGAGTAATGGAATGAAACAGCTATACTACATGCATATATGGCTGGTGGAAAGCTCTATGGTTACAGTTTTGCGTAAAGCCAGTTTTTCCCTACTGCAAAGGAATAAATTTATTTAACTATCATGGTAGTTGTTAAACATGGAGAATGGTTGACAGCATTCTGATCCCAATTAAGTGAACAATTAAATCCCAACAACATTAATTAGAAGTAACATGATGAGATTCACATGATATTCAAGTAATAGATACTCAAGTTGTCCGTAACTGGGGACACGGCTAATCATGATTAGTTTGTACACTCTGCAGAGATTTGCGCACTTTTCCCCACAAGACTCGACCGCCTCCGTTTGGTTTCTCGCACTACATGGTGTTTGAGAAGACGGATGACCGAGACACGGTCTTTCAGAAGCGCTAGCACCTTACATGTGGGTAGACCGGTACACCTACTTTCCCCTACATCTGCTAGTCTACCCGTAAGAGTTCGCACGACTTAATCAACTATGCCAGAGCCCATAATGGCTTGTGGCTGCACACGGAAGTTTCTAGCATGAAAGATCTTATGATCCCTTTGAGCCTGGGTGGCGGTCCAAAATAAAACAGGCAAGTCCTGATAGACATCAGGTGCCTCAATCCACCCAGATGTGTGTTTAAGTTGCCACCTTAGATAAACCATTAAAATTATCAACTCACATCTGTCATGGATATCACTCACCCAATCCACGTCTACTAGCATAGCTTGGCATAATAAGCAAACGTAGAAGTAACTCCCAAAGGTTTCATAATAAACAGGTAATAGGTACTACCTCATCTACTTCCCATCCCACAATTTAATTAGATCCTAATCATGCAATGTGAGAGGATTGATCTGATGCAATAAAACATGGGTTGTAGAAAAGGTATGATCAAAGTGTTACTTGCCTTGCAGATGATCCGCGAGACCTAGGGTTTCGAAGTAACAAGCGGCGCAATCCGGGTGATCTATCACAGACAAACAACAAGCATACAATAAGTACTCATCTAATGCACAGGTAAAACTCGAACAAGAGAACGAACCAGGAAGTTCAACTTAAGAACTCCGGTTGCAAAGAAAGAACGAACCGAACAAAGAAACGGAAAAACAACGGCGGAAGAAAACAACTCGGTTCTAGCAAGTTGAAACTAGGTCAATTTTGTACCGGGGCAAAACTTGTTTAAGTTGTTTAGATGGAACGGCGGTTTCGAAATGAAACTCCAGGCGTTTGAATCACCTGATTCCGATAAACGAGCAAGAAGAAAGACTAGAACGAAGATCGGATCTGAGATCACGATCGCGGAATAAATCCGACGAAAAGAAAAGAAGAACGATTAAACGAACGGGCGTCGTTAACCGGGGAATAATCGGTGATCACGTTCGTTGAGATGAACGGTCCGAAAGAAGAACGAAAACCGATCTAGGGTTTTCGGAGAAAAAGACCGAAACGAAAAACCGATCTAGAAACCGGAACGGTTTAGAAAAGAACCGGAAAGAAAATGAATCGGAAGAGAAGAAAAGAATTGGAACGGTTTATAAGCAAAACCGAACCGAGGGAATAGGAGAGACGCGGCGCGGCTACCTCGGCGAGGTTCCGGCGAACGGCGGCGTAAGGCGGCGGCGGCGATGACGTAAGGCGGCGGCGGCGGCGGCTTGGGGCGCGGCGCGGGTGAGGGGCGCGGGGCGGCGTGGCTAAGGCGGTGGCTTGGGGCTGCGCGCTGCTGCTTGCTGCGGCTTAGGAGGAGAGGGGG
>NC_041384.1:536136856-536164955 GCF_002162155.2 Triticum dicoccoides | reverse complement strand
TTTACTTGGGGTAGGGGACAAGAAATAGAGTAGGAAAAGGAAAATGAAACAAAGGAAAGAGGGGGGGCTAACCCGGCCTAGAGTCCCGCTGGGACTCGGCCTGGGCGAGGGGAGGCGGCGCCTGGCGCCTGGCGCCTGGCGCGCAGCGCACGCGCGCAGGGAGGCTGGGGAGGCGGCCGACTGGCTGTGCCTTTGGCCCGGCTGGCCTGCGGGAGTTCTTTTTTTTTTTAAATCGGTTTCGCGCGCGAAAAAAAAAAAGAAAACTGAACTAAACGAACTCCAAAATTACTAAAGTAAATTTTCCCCGACTCCTAAAAATGAGCCGAACAAAATGAACTTTACTCCGGACCTAGAATGCAATTTTCGAAAACGCGCATTTTTCCCTATCCAAATAAAATGCAAATAAAACTCTGGCAAAACAAAATTTGATCTATTTATTAAATCTTCATTTTTCCTCAATTTTGGGAAAGTCATATTATTCCCTCTCTTATATTTTTTGATATTGGGAAAAATAATTGAAGATGAAATAAATAAATCAAATGATCCTCTTTTCAAAATTTGAGAAAACTCTCAAATATGAAAATAACGAAATCCCCAACTCTCTCCGTGGGTCCTTGAGTTGCGTGAAATTTCTAGGATCAACCAAAATGCATGAAAATATGATATGCATATGATCTAGTGTATAACATTCCAAATTGAAAATTTGGGATGTTACAAACCTACCCCCCTTAAGATGAATCTCGCCCTCGAGATTCGGGTTGGCTAGAAAATAGGTGAGGGTGGTCCTTGAGAAAATCTTCTTCTCTTTCCCAGGTGGCTTCATCCTCTGAGTGGTGGTTCCACTGAACTTTGCAAAACTTGATAACCTTGCTACGGGTAACTCTGCTGGCATAATCGAGAATCTTGACTGGCTTCTCCTCATATGTTAAGTCATCCTCCAACTGAATCGCTTCAAGCAGTACTATATCTCTTAGCGGTACCTCTGCCATCTCGGCGTGACATTTCTTCAGCTGAGAAACATGGAATACATCATGAACTCCTGACAGTCCCTCTGGTAATTCCAACTTATAAGCGACTTCTCCCATACGTTGCAAGATCTTATACGGTCCAACGAAACGCGGTGCTAACTTTCCCTTAACTCCAAAGCGCTTTACTCCTCGAAGTGCGGATACTCGGAGATAAACTCTGTCTCCGGTTTCATAGACTGTCTCCTTGCGTTTAGAATCTGCGTAGCTCTTCTGCCTGGACTGGGCTACCTTGAGCCTATCGCGAATCAACTTAACTTTCCGTTCAGACTCCTTAATCAAATCTGGTCCAAAGAATTGACGGTCTCCAACTTTGTCCCATGACAACGGTGTTCTGCACCTCCTTCCGTATAAAGCTTCGAAAGGTGCCATCTTCAAACTGGTTTGGTAACTGTTG
Organism: Triticum dicoccoides; assembly: GCF_002162155.2. NCBI lineage: Eukaryota > Viridiplantae > Streptophyta > Magnoliopsida > Poales > Poaceae > Triticum > Triticum dicoccoides. The sequence continues at coordinate 536,163,533 of NC_041384.1, read as the reverse complement.
TTATAAGAAAACTCCACATACGGCAAGTTATCGTCCCAACTAGATCCATAATCTAGTGCACAAGCTCTCAGCATATCTTCCAAAATCTGATTGACTCTCTCAGTCTGTCCATCTGTCTGCGGATGAAAAGTTGTGCTGAACTCTAGTCTGGTACCCAAAGTCTCATGCAACTGATTCCAAAACTTTGAGGTAAATTGGGTTCCTCTATCTGATACAATACTCCTTAGAACTCCATGCAAACAAATGATTCTAGTCATGTATATCTTTGCCAACTTAGCACTGGTGTAAGTGGTCTTAACTGGAATAAAATGTGCTACCTTCGTCAAACGATCAACTACTACCCAAATCGAGTCATAGCCTGAACGAGTCCTTGGTAATCCTGTGATAAAATTCATGCCTATCTTATCCCACTTCCATTCGGGTATCGGCAATGGTTGTAAAAATCCTGCTGGCTTCTGATGCTCTGCCTTTACTCTCTGACATACGTCACAAACTGCTACATATGCTGCAATATCCTTCTTCATTCTGGTCCACCAGAAAATATCCTTCAAATCCAAATACATCTTGGTATTTCCTGGGTGAATCGAATACGGTGAATCATGTGCCTCTTGCAAAATCAACTTCCTGATCTCCGGGTCATTGGGCACATAAACACGGTCCTCAAACCATAAGGTATCGTGCTCATCCTCACGAAATCCCTTTGCTTTTCCTTCGCTCAATTTCTCTTCTATAGCAGCAATCTCCTCGTCAGATTTCTGAGCTTCTCTGATCTTATCCATCAATGTTGACTGAATCTCCAATGTTGCTACATAGCCTCTCGGAACTATTTCCAAACATAGCTCACGAAGGTTTTCTGCTAACTCCTTGGGTATTTTCCCCGTCACTAGGGTGTTGACATGACTCTTACGGCTCAATGCGTCAACTACTACATTAGCTTTCCCGGGATGGTAATGCAATCTCATGTCATAATCCTTGATGAGCTCCAACCATCTCCTTTGTCTAAGGTTCAACTCCTTCTGCGTGAAAATGTACTTTAAACTCTTGTGATCCGTGTACACCTCACAATGATTTCCAATGAGGAAATGTCTCCATGTCTTCAATGCATGCACTACGGCTGCTAACTCCAAATCATGCGTGGCATAATTCAACTCATGAGGCTTCAGTTGTCGTGAAGCATACGAAACAACTCTTCCTTCCTGCATAAGCACTGCTCCAAGTCCTCGACGTGAAGCGTCGCAATACACCTCATAATCCTTGTTCTAATCTGGCAAAATCATTACTGGTGAGGTGACCAAGCGTTTCTTCAACTCCTGAAAACTAGCCTCACACTCCTCAGTCCAATTGAACTTAGTATCCTTCTTCAACAATTCAGTCATAGGCTTTGCAATCTTTGAAAAGTTCTCAATGAACCTCCGGTAGTATCCTGCGAGTCCAAGAAAACTCCGGATCTCTCCAACTGTCATTGGCGATTCCCATTCGGTTACGGTCTCAACCTTAGTGGGGTCAACTGCTATACCTTCTCCGGATATAACGTGTCCGAGGAATCCAACTTCCTTCAACCAAAACTTGCATTTGCTGAATTTGGCATATAACTGATGTTCCCTTAGTTTCTCCAATACCAAACGCAAATGTTCCTTATGCTCCTCTTCATTCTTTGAATAAACCAGGATGTCATCAATGAACACTACGACGAACTTATCCAAAAACTCCATAAACACTTTGTTCATCAGGTTCATAAAATAGGCAGGTGCGTTAGTCAATCCAAATGACATAACGGTATACTCATACAGTCCATATCTTGTGGTGAATGCTGTCTTAGGTATGTCCTGCTCTCGAATCTTCAATTGATGGTACCCTGATCGCAAATCGATCTTGGAAAACACTTTAGCTCCTTGCAACCGATCAAACAGATCGTTGATCATTGGCAGTGGGTACTTGTTCTTGATGGTTACTTCATTCAATCCCCGATAATCTACAACCATCCTTAATGATCCATCCTTCTTTTCCACTAGAAGTACGGGTGATCCCCAAGGCGAAGAACTTGGGCGAATGTAACCTTTATCCAATAACTCCTTAATCTGATTCTTAATTTCCACCAAATCCTTTGCTGGCATCCGGTACGGTCGCTTTGATATTGGGCCTGTACCTGGCAATAACTCAATCAAAAACTCAATGTCTCTATCCGGTGGCATGCCTGGTAATTCCTCAGGAAATACATCAGGAAAATCCTTTACCACTGGTACTTCTTCTTGCACAACTCCTGTTAGGCAGTTTACTTGTGTCCTGTTTGGCACATGCCGGGATACATACTTGATCCTTCTTCCTTCTGGTGTGGTAAGCAAAATTTGTCTTACTGGCGCAATCGATGTTTCCTCCATACATCGACAACCAATCCATGCCTAATATCACATCCAATCCTTGAGATTCCAATACTATTAGGTCTAAGGGAAACACATAGTTACCAATCCTTAATGGTAACCGATCACACCATCGCCTAGACATAAACTCCGCTCCTGGTGAGCTTACTAACATTGGTGTCCTAAGAGCTTGGGTTGGAGGCATCTGAGGGTTTAGAAAAGACGAGAATTAAGAATAGAGTGAGGTCTAAAGGGAAAACACTACCCCAATGCACATGAGCAAATGCACACAAAATCACTTCATTCAATCAAACAAGGGCGTACAATCGGTCTAAAACTATCGCAAAAGTGCTCGAACTATAATGTTTACAGGGGGGAAATGCTACTACTGTCTGGTGGTCATCTAGAAATTTGAACCGGTGGAAGACTCCATGATATCTGCTCCAGCTTCGTCTTCAAAGTCGGGTTCACTTGGATCCGAATCGGTGTCGTCGATGATGATGTAGTTGTCCGGACATGCGACGTACTCGTCTTCCTCCGTGGATGCTAACTTCCTCTTGAGTTCTTCAATCTCCTGCTTAAGATCGCCATTGTGCCTTGCTAGAGCTACGATCTCGTCCATGTAGTCCTTGCGTGTAGACTTCAGTTCTCCTTCTAGCTCGATGATCCTTGCTTTCGCATTCTTCAACTCTATCATATCATTGCACATCTGGTTCTCGTGGCGTCGAATGTGCTGGTTTAACTCCTGGATGAAAGATGCAATGGATCTATCCTTCTTGGTGCTAACTAACTCCCATTGTTCATCTCGGCGTCCGCAAATCTGGTAGATAGTGTCCTTGAGGTCTTCTTGGTAAACTTCTCCAATGCGTCCTATGGTGATATGAGCTGCCATGCTCTTTCCCAGACTCCAGGTTGGTGCTTTGAAAACACTATCTATAGGCTTCGTGATTGGCGTGAATGTCCTTCCTGAAATGTGAGCTTGAATCTTCCAGTGCTCCTCTTCAGGCAGAGTGGCGTTGAAGGTTCCCGTGAAGCTTGGTAATCCAATGTTCAGGTACTTGGTGACTTCCTTCAGGTGAAATCCAAATGGTGTGCCTTCATCCGGTTGAGCGTACTTAATCTTCGCGTTTGTCATCCTAAAAGAGTAGAAAAGATGAGGAGTTTAGAAAATGAGAAGAGAATGGTGATCTATGGCTTTAACTTAGTGGTCGTGTCCTACAGTCAGCGTGTGCTCTGATACCATCTCTGTAGCGACCCGACCCGAATGGATCAAGTGCTCTGTGCTCAGGTGTCATCCCTGGATCAGTAATGCTGACACCACATAGTACATCGAAGGATTTATAGCAGAGTGGCAATCACACACTTATTACATCGTTGTCTCAAGGAGAACTTATTACAATAAATATGGCTTAAGGCCATCTAGTGTCGATAACAGCGGAAGACTTGGAAGATAAATGGGTCCATCAACTCCAACGGCATCACTGAGTATAGGGCCACGACCTACAAGCACCTTACTCATCGTCTGAAAAGTCTGCAACATGAAAGTTGCAACCCGAAAATGGGTCAGCACATGGAATATGCTGGCAATGTAACACATAGAGAGTAATGGAATGAAACAGCTATACTACATGCATATATGGCTGGTGGAAAGCTCTATGGTTACAGTTTTGCGTAAAGCCAGTTTTTCCCTACTGCAAAGGAATAAATTTATTTAACTATCATGGTAGTTGTTAAACATCGAGAATGGTTGACAGCATTCCGATCCCAATTAAGTGAACAATTAAAACCCAACAACATTAATTAGAAGTAACATGATGAGATTCACATGATATTCAAGTACTAGATACTCAAGTTGTCCGTAACCGGGGACACGGCTAATCATGATTAGTTTGTACACTCTGCAGAGGTTTGCGCACTTTTCCCCACAAGACTCGATCGCCTCCGTTTGGTTTCTCGCACTACATGGTGTTTGAGAAGACGGATGACCGAGACACAGTCTTTCAGAAGTGCTAGCACCTTACATGTGGGTAGACCGGTACACCTACTTTCCCCGACATCTGCTAGTCTACCCGTAAGAGTTCGCACGACTTAATCAACTATGCCAGAGCCCATAATGGCTTGTGGCTGCACACGGAAGTTTCTCGCATGAAAGATCTTATGATCCCTTTGAGCCTGGGTGGCGGTCCAAAATAAAACAGGCAAGTCCTGATAGACATCGGGTGCCTCAATCCACCCAGATGTGTGTTTAAGTTGCCACCTTAGATAAACCATTAAAATTATCAACTCACATCTGTCATGGATATCACTCACCCAATCCACGTCTACTAGCATAGCTTGGCATAATAAGCAAACGTAGAAGTAACTCCCAAAGGTTTCATAATAAACAGGTAATAGGTACTACCTCATCTACTTCCCATCCCACAATTTAATTAGATCCTAATCATGCAATGTGAGAGGATTGATCTGATGCAATAAAACATGGGTTGTAGAAAAGGTATGATCAAAGTGTTACTTGCCTTGCTGATGATCCGCGAGAACTAGGGTTTCGAAGTAACAAGCGGCGCAATCCGGGTGATCTATCGCAGACAAACAACAAGCATACAATAAGTACTCATCTAATGCACAGGTAAAACTCAAACAAGAGAACGAACCAGGAAGTTCAACTTAAGAACTCCGGTTGCAAAGAAAGAACTAACCGAACAAAGAAACGGAAAAACAACGGCGGAAGAAAACAACTCGGTTCTAGCAAGTTGAAACTAGGTCAAATTTTTACCGGGGCAAAACTTGGTTAAGTTGTTTAGACGGAACGGCAGTTTCGAAACGAAACTCCAGGCGTTTGAATCACCTGATTCCGATAAACGAGCGAGAAGAAAGACTAGAACGAAGATCGGATCTGAGATCACGATCACGGAATAAATCCGATGAAAAGAAAAGAAGAACGATTAAACGAACGGGCGTCGTTAACCGGGCATTAATCGGTGATCACATTCGTTGAGACGAACAGTCCGAAAGAAGAACAAAAACCGATCTAGGGTTATCGGAGAAAAAGACCGAAACGAAAAACCGATCTAGAAACTGGAACGGTTTAGAAAAGAACCGGAAAGAAAACGAATCGGAAGAGAAGAAAAGAATCGGAACGGTTTATAAGAAAAACCGAACCGAGGGAATAGGAGAGACGCGGCGCGGCTACCTCGGCGAGGTTCCGGCGAACGGCGGCGTAAGGCGGCGGCGGCGACGACGTAGGGCGGCGGCGGCGGCGGCTTGGGGCGTGGCGCGGGTGAGGGGCGCGGGGCGGCGCGGCTAAGGTGGTGGCTTGGGGCTGCGCGCTGCTGCTTGCTGCGGCTTAGGAGGAGAGGGGGCTTGGGGTTTTGGTGTGAGGAGAGGGGGGTGTGGGGGTATTTATATAGGTGAGGGGGGTTTACTTGGGGTAGGGGACAAGAAATAGAGTAGGAAAAGGAAAACGAAACAAAGGAAAGAGGGGGGGCTAACCCGGCCTAGAGTCCCGCTGGGACTCGGCCTGGGCGAGGGGAGGCGGCGGCTGGCGCCTGGCGCCTGGCGCGCAGCGCACACGTGCAGGGAGGCTGGGGAGGCGGCCGGCTGGCTGGGCCTTTGGCCCGGCTGGCCTGCGGGAGTTCTTTTTTTTTAAATCGGTTTCGCGCGCAGAAAAAAAAAGAAAACTGAACTAAACGAACTCCAAAATTACTAAAGTAAATTTTCCCCGACTCCTAAAAATGAGCTGAACAAAATGAACTTTACTCCGGAACTAGAATGCACTTTTCGAAAACGCGCATTTTTCCTTATCCAAATAAAATGCAAATAAAACTCCGGCAAAACAAAATTTGATCTATTTATTAAATCTTCATTTTTCCTCAATTTTGGGAAAGTCATATTATTCCCTCTCTTATATTTTTTTGATATTGGGAAAAATAATTGAAGATGAAATAAATAAATCAAATGATCCTCTTTTCAAAATTTGAGAAAACTCTCAAATATGAAAATAACGAAATCCCCAACTCTCTCCGTGGGTCCTTGAGTTGCGTGAAATTTCTAGGATCAACCAAAATGCATGAAAATATGATATGCATATGATCTAGTGTATAACATTCCAAATTGAAAATTTGGGATGTTACACACAATGACTCTTGGATGCTCAGAACGCGACGCCTAACCGGCTGGAGGATTCACAGTCCTCAAGTGTAATAAGTCTTCAGATCACACAGACAAGAAGACTTAAGTGATGCCTAACACTCTTTGGCTCTGGGTGGTTAGGGCTTTATCCTCTCAAGGAATTCTCTCTCAAAGGTTTCGAGGTGGGTTGCTCTCAAACGACAAAAGCCGTACTTTAACTCTGAGCAGCCAACCGTTTATGGTTGTAGGGGGGTGGGCTATTTATAACCACTAGGCAACCCGACCTGATTTGTCCGAAATGACCCTGGGTCACTAAGGAACTGACACGTGTTCCAACGGTCAGATTTCAAACACACACGGCAACTTTACTTGGGCTACAAGCAAAGCTGACTTGTCCAACTCTGAACAAGATTCGCTCTCATAGTCTTCACTCGAAGACATAGGATTTTGGTTAAGCATCACTATAGTCATTCTGACTGGTTTTCTTGGACCCCACTTAATAGTACGGTGGTTCCTATGACTCAACAAAGAAGAAAAAGAACTACGAAAGATCTAAGTCTTCGCGCTCCATAGTCTTCATGCGATGTCTTCTCTTGTCATAGTCTTCAAGGTTAATGTCTTCACTTACCACCTTTGACTGCAATGTCTTCATACATTTTTAGGGGTCATCTCTGGTAGGAAAACCAAATCAATGGGGGAGTTCTACCTGTGTTATCCTACAATTCTCACAAACACATTAGTCCCTCAACTAGGTTTGTCGTCAATACTCCAAAACCATCTATGGGTGGCACTAGATGCACTTACAGTTCCTGAAGCAGTTCACTCAAGATTACCTTGCAAAGTACATGATTGGTGGACACGCAGTGAAGGTTAAAGTATTTCATCTAGACTACAATGAGCATCGAGAAGTCGTAATAAGGACAGTGAAGGATGGACGGGCAGCCATCACAAGGGGTTGGCCTAGAGTCGTGCGTGCGTTACGCATGGAGGAGGGCAGAATATGGGCATTCCGCTTCACCTTCTCCAGCATCCAGAATTTCTTTCGCCTCTCTCTTTACAGTCTTTAGTACAACTGTGGTTCATCATTCTTTCCTTGGTGCTTCTGTAGTTCTTCAGTATATGTACATGTGCATTGAACTATGCATTCGTGGTTGAACCTATATTTGTAACAAACATGGTTGGATATGAAAGAAGTGATTGCCTACTTTCAGATTCAAAACATGTGATTTTAAATTAGGGATTAATTAGGGATTACACTGCACACGATTTGTGAAAGCAAAACGTCTGCGATAGATGTGGAGATCAGAAACGTTTCTAGGATCCACTACGTGTGCGATCAATCTCCACTTCACACGACATCCTCTTAAAAACTGTTTGCATTAGGCCACCTTGCGCAAATGTTTACCACATAAAAACTGTGTGTGATGGACAGCCTTTGCCACACAATTTCTTCTATGCACTGTGTGTGATGCATTCAATAATGCAAACGACAAAATTGTTAATATCGTGTGCAATGGCTACGCTATCACAAATGATTTAATAGGGAAAATTGTGTGTGATGTACTTGTGAACGGAAACGTTTTCCTTGGAGTGACTATGTGGGATGTACATGCGAACGAAAAAGTTTAGCGGGGACTAACTGTGTGGGATGTACTTGCGACCGGAAACAATTTTGCCTGTATAATTGTATTTTTTAGCTTTACTGTATGTATTACCGTATTTGAGCGCTCGCCGGTCACACACGACCTCATTTTGCCGAGCGTGTGTGTCAGGAGGGCATATCCCCGACGGTTTCTGGGTCGTGTGGGAAGGACCCCCTATCATCGTCACTCACTTGGCGATGGTTCCGAACACTGTCGCGGAAAGGGGTTAAAAAACCGTTTGTATAGCACCGGCGTGTACCAGTGCAAAGAATATCATGCACGTGTGTCTCCGGTCCGTCCAGGACGAAAAACCCATTTTCTATCATGATTTTTTGTCATAGAAGTAGGAGCCCACCACATCTATGATGATAAGTGTTTTTTCACAATTATCATCATAGAAGTGCCATAAGCATGACAGAATTTTTTTTCGTTCGCGCCATAATGTCACGAATGTGTCTTTTTCTGTAGTGATATCTCTAGGCCCTATCGGTAATACAACATCATAAGAAGCTTCATGTGACTAATGAGTTTAGTCACAGGATCATGTATCACAGAACGAATAAAGATACTTACCAGTAACGAGATTGAACTAGGTATGGAGATACCGACGATCGAATCTCAGACAAGTAATATATCACTGGACAAAGGGAATTGCATACGGGATTGACTGAATCCTTGACATCGTGGTTCAACCAATAAAGATCTATGTTGAATGTGTAGGAATCAATATGGGCATCTAGGTCCCGCTATTGGTTATTGACCGGAGAGGAGTCTCGGTAATGTCTGCATGTTCCGAACCCGTAGGGTCGCACGCTTAACGTTTGATAGTGCTAGGGTAGTATTAAGATATTAATAGTGGAAAGTACAAAGGTTGTTCAGAGTCCTGGAAGGGATCCATGATATCATCAGGAGCTCCGGAATGGTCCGGAGGTAAAGATTTATATACAGAAGTCATATTTTGGGTTCCGGAAAAAGTTCGGCTTTTTTGGTATTGTACCGGGAAGTTCTAGAAGGTTCCGGGGGTTCCACCGTGGGGCCCAATGACCTAGGAAGGGCCCACATGGACCAAGGGGTGGGGCTATAGCCCACATAGGCTGGCCGCCGCATTCCCCAAGGAACATGTTGCTTAAATCTAGAGATGAGGTCTTATCTCTAAATGTAAAAGGGTTGAATCTAGAGATAAGATGTTATCTCCAAGTTTAAAGGGATTTCAACCTTTTGGCCGGCCCTAGATGGGTTTTGGATGCCCTCCCCTGCCCCCTAGCCTATATATAGATGGAGCAGACGCATGGGGGCAGCCACCCTTCATCCTGGCCTGTTCCCGCTCCCAATTCCTCCCACGTCCCTTTGGTACGCGCTTGGCGAAGCCCTGTCGGAATTCCGTTGCTGCCACCACGACCATACCGCCATGTTGGTTCTGATCTCATCTACCTCCTCTCCCTCATTTTCTGGATCAATAAGGAGAGGATGCTATTGATCAGAACGTGTGCTAATATCGAAGGTTCCATCCGTTCGACACTAGATCAGATTGGATCACGATTGGATTGTGAAGAGTACGACTACATCAACCACGTTACGACGCTAACACTTTCGGTCTACAAGGGTATGTAGACACACTCCCCTCTCATAGCTATGCATCTCCTAGATTGGATCTTGGGTGTTTTGTAGGATTTTTTATTTTCATGCTTCGTTCCCCATCAGCAACAACAACAACAGCAACAACAACAACAACAAAAAGAGTTTGTAAAAGTCTTTATTTATCACTTTCAGTTTATCAACTAAATTGCTTGAGGACAAGGAATGCGTTAAGCTTGGGGGAGTTGATACGTCTCTGTCGTATCTACTTTTCCAAACACTTTTGCTCTTATTTTGGACTCTAATTTTCATGATTCAATTGGAACTAACTCGGACTGACGCTGTTTCTAGCAGAATTGCCATGGTGTTATTTTTGTGCAGAAATAAAAGTTCTTAGATTGAGCTGAAACTTCACGGAGAGTTATTTCAGAATATATACAAAATACTAGCGAAGAGAAATACCAGAGGGGGCCACTAGGGCGCCACAAGCCCAGGGGCGCGCCTAGCAGGCTTGTGGGTCCCTGGCAGCTCCGACAACCTTAACTCCAACTCCATAAGTACCTATTCATCCAAAAAAATTAGAGAGAAAGAATCATCACGTTTTACGATACGGGGCCGCCGCCACCTCCCATTCTTCATTGGGAGGGCTTATCTAGAGTCCACTCTAGGCTTCAGAGAGGGGGGGTTCGATGTTGTCGTCAGCATCAATCATCCTCCATCACCAATTTCATGATGCTCACCACCGGGAGTGAGGAATTCTTTCGTAGGCTAGCGAGACGATGATACGTCTCCAACGTATCTATAATTTTTGATTGTTCCATGCTATTATATCATCTGTTTTGGATGTTAATCGGCTTTATTTTACACTTCTATATTATTTTTGGGACTAACCTATTAACCATAGTCCCAACCCAAATTGATGTTTTTTGCCTATTTTAGTGTTTCGTAGAAAAGGAATATCAAACGGAGTCCAAACGGAATGAAACCTTCGGGAATGTGATTTTTGGAACAAACGTGATCCAGAGGACTTGGAGTGGACGTCAAGCAATCAACGAGGCGGCCACGAGGCAGGGGGCGCGCCTACCCCCCTGGGCGCGCCCTCCCCCTCGTTGCCCCACCGACCTACTTCTTCCTTCTATATATGTTCACATACTCCACAAACATCCAGGAGCACCACGCAACCCTATTTCCACCGCCGCAACCTTCTGTACCCAAGAGATCCCATCTTGGGGCCTCTTTCGGAGCTCCGCCAGAGGGGACATTGATCACGGAGGGCCTCTACATCAACTCCATGTCCCCTCCGATGATGCGTTGTAGTTTACCTCAGACCATTGGGTCCATAGCTAGTAGCTAGATGGCTTCTTCTCTCTCTTTGGATCTCAATACAAAGTTCTCCTCGGTTCTCTTGGATATCTATTCGATGTAATCTTCTTTTGCGGTGTGTTTGTCGAGATCCGATGAATTGTGGGTTTATGATCCAGATTATCTATGAACAATTTTGAATCTTCTCTGAATTCTTTTATGTATGATTGGTTTATATTTGCAAGTCTCTTCGAATTATCAGTTTGGTTTGGCCTACTAGATTGATCTTTCTTGCAATGGGAGAAGTGCTTAGCTTTGGGTTCAATCTTGCGGTGCTCGATCCCAGTGACAGAAAGGGAAACGATGCGTATTGTATTGTTGCCATCGAGGATAAAAAGATGGGGTTTATATCATATTGCATGAGTTTATCCCTCTACATCATGTCATCTTGCTTAAGGCGTTACTCTATTCTTATGAACTTAATACTCTACATGCATGCTGGATAGCGGTCGATGTGTGGAGTAATAGTAGTAGATGCAGGAAGGAGTCGGTCTTATTGTCGTGGACGTGATGCCTATATACATGATCATGCCTAGATATTCTCATAATTATTTGCTTTTCTATCAATTGCTCGATAGTAATTTGTTCACCCATCGTAATACTTATGCTATCTTGAGAGAAGCCACTAGTGAAACCTATGGCCCCCAGGTCTATTTTCCATCATACAAGTTTCCAATCTATTTTATTTTGTAATCTTTACTTTCAATCTATATCATAAAAATACCAAATATAATTATCTTATTATTATCATCTCTATCAGATCTCACTCTTGCAAGTGGTCGTGAAGGGATTGACAACCCCTTTATCGCTTTGGTTGCGAGTTTCTTATTTGTTTGTGTAGGTACGAGGTGACTTGCGCGTGGTCTCCTACTGGATTGATACCTTGGTTCTCAAAAACTGAGGGAAATACTTGCGCTGCTTTACTGCACCACCCTTTCCTCTTCAAGGGAAAACCAACGCAGTGCTCAAGAGGTAGCAAGAAGGATTTCTGGTGCCGTTGTCGGGGAGATCTACGCCAAGTCAAGACATACCAAGTACCCATCACAACTCTTATCCTTCGCATTACATTATTTGCCATTTGCCTCTCGTTTTCATCTCCCCCACTTCACCCTTGCCATTTTATTCTCCCTCTCTTTTCCGTTCGCCTCTTTTTCGCTTGCCTCGTCGTTATGGCTAGTCCTTTATCTACTCCTCTGTCTCCCAATTTTGAAGTTCTCCACTTCAAACAAAGACAAGGAGAAAACTTAAAAGATGCTTGGTATAGGATGATAAAATCTTATCATAATTGCACTATAGAGGGAGACTCTAAGATTTTACTTTGTAATTTTTATATTGGGCTCACCATACCCCATAGGCAACTCCTTGATTTTGCCGCCAAGGGGAATTTTATTGATATTGATCCTAGTGTTGCTTATGATGTTATAGAAGGGATAGTAGGAATAATTCCCCCACAAAAGGGACCATCTCCTGAGGGAACCCAAATCTTAGAGAAATTATGCGAATTGCAAAAATCTATTGAACCTCTTAAAAATGTTGGACGGAACCTTCACGGCATGAATACATTGATTACACTTTGCGATAAGCGGTTGGATTCTCTAGATCTAAAAATCTCCGAGTATGAAGGGAAACGTAAGGAACCTCCTGGATTCGAGCATAACTCCATTAAAAAGATAAATACCAAAGATGGCAATACCTAGATCTATCCTTGCTTTTATGCCTAGCTAAGGGCGTTAAACGATAGCGCTTCTTGGGAGGCAACTCAATTTTATTTTTATTCCTTGATTTTTGCTACGGTTTAGTAATAAATAATTTATCTAGCCTCTGTTTTGGTTGTGTTTTTTGTGTTTAATTAGTGTTTGTGCCAAGTAGAGCCGTTGGGAAGACTTGGGGAAAGTCTTTTTGATCTTGCTGTAAAAAACAGAAACTTTAGCGCTCACGAGAATTGCTTCCATTTTTTATTGGAGAGTGCTATTTAGTTAATTATTTTGGCATATGATTAATAGATAAATTCCTCACGTCTATAAATTTATTTTAGAATTTTTGGGGTTCCATAAGTGGTCGAAACCTATAGATTACTACAGACTGTTCTATTTTTGACAGATTCTGTTTTTCGTGTGTTGTTTGCTTATTTTGATGAATCTATGGCTAGTAATAGAGTTTATGAACCATAGAAAAGTTGAAATACAGTAGGTTTAACACCAATACAAATCAATAATGAGTTAATTACAGTACCTTGAAGTGGTTGTTTGTTTTATTTTACTAACGGAGCTCACGAAGATTTTCTTTTAAGTTTTGTGTTGTGAAGTTTTTAAGTTTTGGGTAAGGATTTGATGGATTATGGAACAAGGAGTGGCAAGAGCCTAAGATTGGGGATGCCCAAGGCACCCCAAGGTAAAATCCAAGGACACCAAAAATCCTAAGCTCGTGGATGCCCCGGAAGGCATCCCCTCTTTCGTCTTCGTCTATCGGTAACTTTACTTGGAGCTATATTTTTATTCGCCACATGATATGTGTTTTTCTTGGAGAGTCTTGTATGATTTGAGTCTTTGCCTTTTAGTTTACCACAATCATCCTTGTTGTACACACCTTTTGGGAGAGACACACATGAATTGGAGTTTATTAGAATACTCTATGTGCTTCACTTATATCTTTTGAGCTATATAGTTTTTTTTGCTCCAGTGCTTCGCTTATATCTTTTAGAGCACGGCGGTGGTTTTATTTTATAGAAATAATTGATCTCTCATGCTTCACTTATATCATTTTGAGAGTCCTTTAGAACAGCATGGTAATTCACTTTGGTTATAAATTTTAAATTCTAAGAGAAGTTGGATACTTGATAGATGGTTTTGAGATATAAAGGTGGTAATATTAGAAGTGTGCTAGTTGAGTAATTGTGAAATTGATGAATACTTGTGTTGAAGTTGGCAAGTTCTGTAGCATGCATGTATGGTGAACATTATGTGACAAATTTGAAGCATGCGGTGTTCTTTGATTGCTTTCCTTATGAGTGGCGGTCGGGGACGAGCAATGGTCTTTTCCTACCAATCTATCCCCCTAGGAGCATGCGCGTAGTGCTTGGTTTTGATGACTTGTAGTTTTTTGCAATAAGTATGTGAGTTCTTTATGACTAATGTTGAGTCCATGGATTATACGCACTCTCACCCTTCCACCATTGCTAGCCTCTTCGGTACCGTGCATTGCACTTTCTCACCTTCAGAGTTGGTGCAAACTTCGCCGGTGCATCCCAACCCTATGATATGATACGCTCTATCACACATAAGCCTCCTTATATATTCCTCAAAACAGGCACCATACCTACCTATTATGGCATTTCCATAGCCATTCCGAGATATATTGCCATGCAACTTTCCACCGATCCATTTATTATGACACACATCATCATTGTCATATTGCTTTGCATGATCATGTAGTTGACATCGTATTTGTGGCAAAGCCACCGTTCATAATTTTTTCATACATTTCACTCTTGATTCATCGCAATCCCGGTACACCGCCGGAGGCATTCACATAGAGTCATATTTTGTTCTAAGTATTGAGTTGTAATTCTTGAGTTGTAAGAAAATAAAACTGTGATGATCATCATTAGAGCATTGTCCCATCTGAGGAAAGGATGATAGAGACTATGATTCCCCCACAAGTCGGGATGAGACTCCGAACAAAACAAAAAAAAAAGAGGCCAAAAGAAAAAAAAAGAAGGCCCAAATAAAAATGAGAGAAAAACAGAGAAGGGACAATGTTACTATCTTTTTTCCACACTTGTGCTTCAAAGCAGCACCATGATCTTCATGATAGAGAGTCTCTTATTTTGTCACTTTCATATACTAGTGGGAATTTTTCATTATAGAACTTGGCTTGTATATTCCAATGATGGGCTTCCTCAAATGCCCTAGGTCTTCGTGAGTGAGTCCGGGATTAGGGGTCTCCAGATAGTCGGACTATATCCTTTTGCCGGACTATTGGACTATGAAGATACAAGATTGAAGACTTCGTCTCGTGTCCGGATGGGACTCTACTTGGCGTGGAAGGCAAGCTAGGCGGTACGGATATGGATATCTCCTCCTTTCTAACTGACCTTGTGTAACCCTAGCCCTTTCCAGTGTCTATATAAACCGGAGGGTTTTAGTCCGCAGGACACAAGAACATACAATCATACCATAGGCTAGCTTCTAGGGTTTAGCCTCTCTGATCTCGTGGTAGATCTACTCTTGTACTACCCATATCATCAATATTAATCAAGCAGGACGTAGTGTTTTACCTCCATCAAGAGGGCCCGAACCTGGGTAAAACATCGTGTCCCCTGCCTCCTATTACCATCCGCCTTAGACGCACAATTCGGGAACCCCTACCCGAGATCCGCCGGTTTTGACACCGACATTGGTGCTTTCATTGAGAGTTCCTCTGCGTCGTCGCCGTTAGGCTTGATGGCTCCTACAATCATCGTTAGCAATGCAGTCCAGGGTGAGACTTTTCTCCCCGGACAGATTTTTGTATTCGGCGGCTTCGCACTGCGGGCCAACTCGCTTGGCCATCTGGAGCAGATCGAAAGTTACGCCCCTGGCCACCAGGTCAGGTTTGGAAGCTTAAACTACACAGCCGATACCGCGGAGACTTGTTCTTCGACGGATTCGAGCCTCTGCCCTGTACGTCACGCGGTCACGATGAGTATGATTTAGCTCTACCATCAGACAGTGTTCAAGAGATCGCACCGGCAGCCCCTCTGACCCTTAATTCGGAGCCAGTTGCGCCTCCCATGGATGGGTGGATAGACCCCGTCACAGAGGCCGCATCCCCGACGGCAATCGAGCCGAATATCGATCTTACCCTTCACGAGAGCCGTGTTGTTAAACTGTCGGATACTTCTTCGGCCACGGACTCTGAACCTCCTACGCCCATTCCTATCGAATCCGGTTGGGCGCCGATCATGGAGTTTACCTCCGCGGGTATCTTTCAGCACTCGCCCTTCGGCGACATACTGAACTCATTAAAGTCTCTCTCCTTGTCAAGAGAGTCCTGGCCAAACTATGTCCGGCAGGATTGGGATGCGGATGATGAAGAAATTCACCGCCCACCCACCACCCACTTAGTAGCCACTGTCGATGACTTAACCGACATGCTCGACTCCGACTCCGAAGACATTGACGGTATGGACGACGATGCAGGAGACGAACAGGAACCACTGCCCACAGGGCACTGGACTCCCACTTCATCACATGACGTATACATGGTGGACACACCAAAAGACGACGACGACGAGGAATGGAAGGACGCAACAAAGGGTTGTCCCCTCGAGAAGCAGTCAAAGCAGCGGCGTAAGCGCCGCTCCAAATCATGCCTCGGCAGAAACAACGATCATATAGACCCAGCGTTAGAGCAGGGTGAACCATCGCCGAACCACGGCAACACGGAGAATCAAACCAAACAACCCGACTCTGTCAAAGATAATAGTCCGAACGACATCACACCAAACAGACACCCAGAGCAACATAATGCCCGCCAAAGGCTTGTTGCCACCACGAGGAGTCTAAAAAAGTAGAAGCAAAGGCTCAAGGCTGCGCAAGACACACTCCGAATAAGATGGAGTAAAGTACTCAACACAGCAGCAAAGTACGGCGGTAATCACCCCACCAAGAGGTACCCGAAGCGGAAGTTGCTACCTGAATTCGATGAGGAGGCCTTAGATCCCCCGCAACCAAAAATTAAAACGGCCATCTGGCCGGATAGACGACCTCACGGCCAACATAATGCGGCAACCGATGCCGCGCACAAGCCAGTACGCGATCCACGCGAGGGCTCGCATCAAAAGGACGGCACAACTAGATCCATCTATGGACCACGCAAGCGCGCTCCAGCATGCAATACAACACAACAAACATCCAAACAATGCGGTACACCCAAATACAGGGGTGCCGCACACCCCCTATGTTTCACCGATGAGGTGCTGGACCATGAATTTCCAGAGGGATTCAAACCCGTAAACATAGAGGCATACAACGGAACAACAGACCCTGGGGTCTGGATTGAGGACTAT
Source organism: Triticum dicoccoides (assembly GCF_002162155.2). Taxonomy (NCBI): domain Eukaryota; kingdom Viridiplantae; phylum Streptophyta; class Magnoliopsida; order Poales; family Poaceae; genus Triticum; species Triticum dicoccoides. The sequence goes on along the minus strand of NC_041384.1, from coordinate 536,146,419 downwards.
ATCCTCCATATCCATATGGCTCGAGGAGATGATCTCCACGCCATCAAGTATTTACCCCTCAAACTCAAAGGGCCAGCTCAACACTGGCTTAAAAGTCTCCCCAAAAGCTCCATTGGAAGTTGGGAAGAGCTTGAAGACGCTTTTCGGGCAAATTTTCAAGGGACTTATGTCCGACCTCCGGACGCGGACGATTTGAGTCATATAACTCAACAGCCCGGAGAGTCAGCTCGAAAGCTTTGGAACAGGTTTCTTACTAAAAAGAACCAAATAGTCGACTGTCCGGACGCCGAAGCCTTAGCAGCTTTTAAGCACAGCGTCCGCGACGAATGGCTTGCCAGACACCTCGGCCAAGAAAAGCCGAGAACAATGGCAGCATTAACAAGCCTCATGACCCGCTTTTGCGCGGCTAAGGACAGCTGGCTAGCCAGATGCAGCACCAGCAACCCAAGTACATCCGAAGTTAGAGATGGAAATGGAAAATCACGACGCAGCAAAAATGATAAGCGCCGCAATAAAGAAGACAGCCCGAAGAGCACGGCGGTAAACGCCGGATTCAGAAGCTCTCGGCCAGGTCAGCAAAAGCCGCCCTCTAAAGGCGCCAGAGATGAACTGTCCAGCCTAAACAAAATTCTAGACCAAATATGTCAGATCCATATCACCCCCGATAAACCTGCAAATCATACCCATAGAGAATGTTGGGTCTTCAAGCAGTCCGGCAAGCTCAACGTTGTACACAAGGGGGGGATACACCAAGCGAAGACGAGGATGAGCCTCTCAAGAAAGACACTGGGGAACAAAAAAATTTTCCACCGGAAGTCAAAACAGTGAACGTGTTACACGTGATCAAGGGGAGAAACAAAGCGGCACTCCCATAGAAATACGCCCAAGGGCCTATCACCGCGGAGTCCTGCCACTGGCCATCCCAACCGATCACTTTCGACCATCGGGATTACTCAGCAAGTATCCGGCGTGCAGGATGGGCTGCCTTGGTATTAGATCCAATAATTGACGGATACCACTTCACACGAATCCTGATGGATGGTGGCAGTAGTCTAAACCTGATATATCAGGATACAATCCGCAAAATGGGGATAGACCCAACGAAAATTCACCACAGCAATACTACCTTTAAAGGAGTAATGCCCGGCCTAGGGGCTCATTGCACGGGCTCCCTGCTACTAGAGGTTATATTCGGCTTCCCCGATAACTTCCGTAGCGAAAATTTAACCTTCCACATTGCTCTGTTCCAAAGTGGCTATCAAGCACTACTTGGACGTGAAGCTTTCGCTCGCTTTAATGCAATACCGCATTACATTTCCCTCACACTTAAGATGCCCGGTCCACGTGGCATCATTATAGTAAATGGAAATATTGAGCGATCCCTGCGCGCCGAAGAGAGTGCGGCTGCCTTGGCAGCCGCACACTAAAACGGCCTCACCAGCTAAAGCATTCGATAGGTCTTCAAGACTACAGACACGGTTCGACGAGTCCGACGTAGCTATATGTAATTCATACAGGTTTGATGGCCACACCCCTATTACAAATACAAGGGGCTCAACGCGCGCAGACAAGTGGCAATTTTTACTCATCTTGAATTATACATGGTTTCTTTAATATAACCTACCTTTTTGCACGACAACTTTTCACCTAAGTTCCTCTGTTTTACAGATGACCATCGTGCTACACCTGTCCAGGATATGGCACAACGGAGACACAGGCGCAAACATGCAGCAGGGACCCGTTCCAAGGATTCTTTTTAGATTAAGACCCTGCGTAAACCTTTCTTACTGTCTCTTGTTGATACACATCCCTCGGATTCTCAGTACTATTGAGAAGGATGCTGACGTCTTGGCATGTGGCCACGTCAGAATAATGCATGTACCTGGACACCAGGGGCTTCTTACAAAGGGCATTGTTTAGGCCTGGTTTATACCATAAAAGACCGAATACCTTAGGGAGTGTTCGGCGTCGCGAGTTTGGCCTTATATGCATCAGCTCCGAATCATGTCTTTGGTCAAATGTTGGGTTTGCCCGGCTCCTGTGTTTTGCTGCCTTACGTTCCACTCTATCGGCTAAGGCGACACAAGGGGAACTACTGCGATTGTGCCCCGGTTCATCCGGACTAGCACCTCAGTAGAGAAAGCCAAAAACTGACTGTCATGATATAGCGTGAGACTGGTCAACCACTCGATGACCCATCGGAATGTTAGAATTCCTCCGCCTTAACGAAGGGCCGTTTCCCGGCCAGGCATGTATGCACCCCGAATTCGGGAGAGTGCGGAGCCACCAGGGGCTATATAGTAGCCCCATCGTCAAACTCCTATGGCTAAGTGAAAGTGTTAAAGCATTATAGTCCGGTTGCCTCGTTCGCTGCACTATCACCTCCTTATTAGGACCAAGACGTTGGATTAAGTGTGAACACGCGTCTTCTGCGAACACCCCCGCATTATATGCGTGGGGGCTGAAGCCGACGACTATAATCTTTCAGGTTATATACATATATACATAAACGGCCGCACAGGAGGCATCATATTACTTTCAGGCAAAAGTATAAATACAGCCTTAATAAATTTGATAAACATTGTTTTTACAATGGGAATACATGTCACTCAAACATAATATTCTTCGAGCACTGGGCCTCTATCAAACGAGCGCCCTCAAGAACTTCTTTAAAATAGTGCTCGACAGCCGCTCGGCCTATGGCCGAACCTTGTGCCGCAACAGTGGTAGCATCCATCTCCGCCCAGTATGCTTTGACATGGACAAGGGCCATCCGCGAGCCTTCTATGCACGCCGACCTCTTCATCGCATTGATGCGCAGCACCGCACCAAGGAACTGTTGCACTAAGCTGAAATAGCTGTTCGGCTTCGGCTTTTCCGGCCACAGATGGTCTACGACGGACCTCATGGCGAGTCCGGACAATCTATTGAGTTCGGCCCATTCGGCAAGTTGATTAGTTAGTGGAAGAGGACGCTCTGGAACGTTAAAATGCGACCAGAATAGCTTGTCCACTTCACGATCTGTTTGATCTGGGAAGTATTCGGCCGCATCGACAGCACTCGCCGTCAAATCCAGATATGCGTCTGCCGAACACCACAGCCGATCCAGGGAGGCATACCGCGGATCTTCGAACTTCCTCCGCAGCAAAAAGGGCTTCCCAGCCACAATATCAACAGCTTCACGCAGCTCTTCCTTCTTTCCCCTCATGCCAGAGCGGGTGTCTTTGGCCGCCATCGTGGCCTTTTCAAGGTCCGTCGCCTTCGCTCGGTTTTCTTCTTCAAGGAACCGGCAAAGGTCGGCAGTGTCTTTTAACTTCACAGCCATCTTGGACATCTTTTCTGTTCTCTCACAATGCGCGGCCTTCTCGGCTCTTAACTCTTCGGCCGCCTTTAAAGCGTCTACATTACTAATCCTTGTTTGTTCGTTGGCTCGGGCAAGTTCCGCCCGAAGGGTCTCCACGGCGACAGCTCCATATGCAGTCACAACATATTAAAGATACTGGCATCACGCTGCTCTTACTATGTGACATTGACTGGAACAACATTACTTACCCTGTGCCTCGTCAAGCCGCTTGTTAACAAGCTCGGTGTCGGCATCTGCCGCATCCAGTTGCTGCTTTAGTTCGGCAAACTCATTAGTCCGGCCAGCCACCGGAGCTTCCATCACCTGCACATAAAGCGGTATGGTTATTACCTGGGACTATGATCCTCTGTTCGCCGCCGTTCTCGGTGACAACCAGAGTCTCAGGGGCTACTATCTACATAGGGCACACCTAAAAATGCGCGGTACCATCACAAATGTACATCATTTTATGTACCTCAAAGCCCGTCAGTAGACTCATAAAGGCGTCATGCAACCCGCTTTCGGCGGATGAAATCCTTTCCATCACCGTACCCATCAATGTAGGATGTTCTTCCGAGATGGTCGCCCACCTTAGCAGATCCCTCAGTGCGTCCGACCGCATACCGGACGGCACCGGACTCTTTTGTTTGCTCTCTTCAAAAGCCAGATGCTGGGGACTTCGGGTGACTATGGGATTATCTTCTGGCCTCACCGGATCCGGAGAGGCCCTCCGTGACGACACTTCAAGGTCGCCCGCTTCTTGAGCGGGGGAGTCTGGGGGAGGCGTTTCGCTCTCCATCATCTCCGGAAGAAGGTCCCCTGAGGACGAGCTCCATTGAGAAGGGCTAAGATCCGAACTGCGAGATAAACGCTTCAGTTATTTTTCCTCGGAAGTAAGGTAGAATATCTTTACTATTAAGTATTTTTTGATCACTTACGGCTCGTTAGAGGGCTGATCCCCGCGTGGACTTTGTGCAGCCAAAGCACCCTCCGAGGCAGGACCCTATGGAGGAGACTTCTTCTCCCGTTTGGAAGCCTTGGTTTCCAGATCTTCAGAGGCAGTCCTCTTCCTTCCCCGAAGCGAGAGAAGGTCAGATTCTTCCCCTTGGTTATCCTCCTTCACGGAGGCACTCATTCCCTCGGTTGGAATTGGTAGCGGTGGGGGCCCGCTTTCGACCTCATTATTCCCACCTTTATCTTCCTTTGAGGGCTCCGGGCAAGGTGCTAGCTCGAGCATCTTTTCTAGTACCGGATTCTCCAAACCCTTAGGAAGGGGGGTCGAACACCAAATCATCTTCGCCTTTGTTAGCCAGTCCTGGTCAAAGAGCGATTTCTCAGAATGACGTCATGGTAAATGAAAGACGGTGTGTTCGGCTAGAGGATTACTTACTTGGTCGGCGGTACGATTGCTGCTTAGGCCCACGTCCTCGGTAGTATTCGGACACTCTTTTTGGGGTCCGAAGAATGATTTGTACATCTCCTCGTGCGTCAGGCCGAGGAAATTCTGGATAGTGCGCGGCCCTTCTGGGTTGAACTCCCACATGCGGAGGGGCCGGTGTTTGCAAGGCTAGACTCGACGAACCAACATGACTTGCACCACCGTAACCAGACTGAAATCTCTGTCGAAGAGATCTTGAATGCGGCTTTGCAGTATAGGCACGTCCTTGGCTGGACCCCAGCTCAGCCCTCTGCTAATCCATGACATCAGTTGTGGTGGAGGGCCCGAGCGGAAAGCAGGGGCGGCCACCCACTTGGCACTTATGGGAGCTGTGATGTAAACCACTCTCGCTGCCATAATCCGAACACCTCTGGAAAGGAACCCTTTGGCCATGGAGCTCTAGCAATTTTACTTATTAATGCGCCTCCGCACGCTACGTGCTGCCCCTCGACCATGGTGCCCCTTTATAAAGAGGGTGAATATCAAGCGTCCTCCTAGTGGCCGTTTTGGACTTGCCTAAAATCTAGGAGTCCTAGGCATGGTTGGGTTACCCACGACCGTATTGATGAGAATCCCGTAATTAGGGGAACACAATCTCTGATTTGACAAGACGTGTCAAGAAACCGCCTCGCGTTATGTGTGGAGCTGGTTGAAGAAAAACGATTCGAATAATCACTGAGCCATGGCCTGACGTCATGTTGCCAAAGCGTGTCAGCAGATTAAGATTTGTGGAAATATTATTCTCTCTACGGTGGTATGTGGAATTTATTTTGCAGGGTCGGACACTATCCTGGTATTCAAACTCTTCTGTGATATGTTCGGAGGAGGAACCCACCTTGCAATGCCGAAGACAACACTGCGCACCAGACTCATCGTCATTGAAGCCTAGTTCAGGGGCTACTGAGGGAGTCCGGGATTTGGGGTCTCCGGAAAACCGGACTATATCCTTTTGCCGGACTATTAGACTATGAAGATACAAGATTGAAGACTTCATCTCATGTCCGGATGGGACTCTACTTGGCGTGGAAGGCAAGCTAGGCAGTATGGATATGGATATCTCCTCCTTTGTAACCGACCTTGTGTAACCCTAGCCCTTTCCGGTGTCTATATAAACCGGAGGGTTTTAGTCCGTAGGACACAAGAACATACAATCATACCATAGGCTAGCTTCTAGGGTTTAGCCTCTCTGATCTCGTGGTAGATCTACTCTTGTACTACCCATATCATCAATATTAATCAAGCAGTACATAGGGTTTTACCTCCATCAAGAGGGCCCAAACCTGGGTAAAACATCGTGTCCCCTGCCTCCTGTTACCATCCGCCTTAGACGCACATTTCGGGACCCCCTACCCGAGATCCGCCGGTTTTGACACCGATAGTGAGCAAGCGAGTTGGATGCACTCCAACTTAGTTTATTTGATGAGCTTTCATATATTTATAGCTCTAGTGCATCCGTTGCATGGCAATCCCTACTCCTTGCATTGACATCAATCGGTGGGCATCTCCATATCCCATTGATTAGCCGCGTTAATGTGAGACTTTCTCCCTTTTTGTCTTCTCACACAACCTCAATCATCATATTCTATTCCACCCATAGTGCTATGTCCATGGCTCGCGCTCATATATTGCGTAAAAGTTGAAAGAGTTTGAAAAGGCTAAGTATGAAACAATTGCTTGTCTTGTCCTCGGGGTTATGCATGATGAGAGCATTTTGTGTGACGAAAATGAAGCATGGCCAAACTATATGACTTTGTAGGGATAAGTTTTCTTTGGCTATGGTATTTTGATAAGACATAATTGCTTGATTAGCATACTTGGAGTATTACTATTTTTATGTCAACAATAAACTTTTATCTTGAATCTTTCGGATCTGAACATTCATGCCACAATAGAAAAAAAATACATTGAAGAATATTCTAGAAAGCATTCCACATCAAAAATTCTGTTTTTATCATTTACCTACTCGAGGACGAGCAGGAATTAAGCTTGGGGATGCTGATACATCTCCAACGTATCTATAAATTTTTATTGTTCCATGCTATTATATTATCTCTTTTGGATGTTAATGGGCTTTATTTTACACTTTTATATTATTTTTGGGACTAACCTATTAACCGGAGGCCCAGCCCAAATTGTTGTTTTTTTGCCTATTTTAGTGTTTCATAGAAAATGAATATCAAATGGAGTCCAAACTGAATGAAACCTTCGGGAACGTGATTTTTGGAACAAATGTGATCCAGAGGACTTGGAGTGGACGTCAAGCAATCAACGAGGTGGCAACGGGGCAGGGGGCGCGCCTACCCCCCCCCCCCCGGGCGCGCCCTCCCCCTCATGGGCCCCTCGTTGCTCCACCGACCTACTTCTTCCTCCTATATATGTTCACATACCCCGCAAACATCCAGGAGCACCACGAAACCCTATTTCCACCGCCGCATCCTTCTGTACCCAAGAGATCCCATCTTGGGGCCTTTTCTAGAGCTCCGCCGGAGGGGGCATTGATCACGGAGGGCCTCTACATCAACTCCATGGCCCCTCCGATGATGTGTGAGTAGTTTACCTCAAACCTTCGGGTCCATAGCTAGTAGCTAGATGGCTTCTTCTCTCTCTTTGGATCTCAATACAAAGTTCTCCTTGATTCTCTTGGATATCTATTCGATGTAATCTTCTTTTGTGGTGTGTTTGTCGAGATCCGATGAATTGTGGGTTTATGATCCAGATTATCTATGAACAATATTTGAATCTTCTCTGAATTCTTTTATGTATGATTGGTTTATCTTTGCAATTCTGTTCGAATTATCAGTTTGGTTTGGCCTACTAGATTGATCTTTCTTGCAATGGGAGAAGTGCTTAGCTTTGGGTTCAATCTTGCGGCTCTCGATCCTAGTGACAGAAAGGGAAACGACACGTATTGTATTGTTGCCATCGAGGATAAAAAGATGGGGTTTATATCATATTGCATGAGTTTATCCCTCTACATCATGTCATCTTTCTTAAGGCGTTACTCTGTTCTTATGAACTTAATACTCTAGATGCATGCTGGATAGCGGTCGATGTGTGGAGTAATAGTAGTAGATGTAGGCAGGAGTCAGTCTACTTGTCGCGGACGTGATGCCTATATACATGATCATGCCTAGATATTCTCATAATTATTCACTTTTCTATCAATTGATCGACAGTAATTTGTTCACCCACCGTAACACTTATGCTATCTTGAGAGAAGCCACTAGTGAAACCTATGGCCCCCGGGTCTATTTTCCATCATACAAGTTTCCAATCTATATTATTTCGCAATCTTTACTTTCAATCTATATCATAAAAATACCAAAAATATTTATCTTATTATTATCATCTCTATCAGATCTCACTCTCGCAAGTGACCATGAAGGGATTGACAACCCCTTTATCGCGTTGGTTGCGAGGTTCTTATTTGTTTGTGTAGGTACGACGTGACTCGCGCGTGGTCTCCTATTGGATTGATACCTTGGTTCTCAAAAACCGAGGGAAATACTTACGCTGCTTTACTGCACCACCCTTTCCTCTTCAAGGGAAAACCAACACAGTACTCAAGAGGTAGCAGACAATGATGAATTGGATGAGATTTATCATGTAAACAAGTTAGTTTTGTTAGGGCTTGATCCCTAGTATCCACTATGTTCTGAGATTGATGTTGCTATGACTTTACTATGCTTAATGCTTGTCACTAGGGCCCGAGTGCCACGATTTCAGATCTGAACCCTTTATGTTTTCATGAATATATTTGTGTTCTTGATCCTGTATTGCAAGTTATACACACCTATTACGTGTTATGATCCGCAATACCCTAATGTGGCAATAATTGGGATTCTTTTCGGTGATTACCGTAGTTTGAGGAGTTCATGTATTCAGTAAGTGCTAATTCTTTGTTCCGGTTCTCTATTAAAAGGGGACCTTAATATCCCTTAGATTTCCTTATGGACATTGCTGCTATGGGAGGGTAGGACAAAAGATGACATGCAAGTTCTTATTATAAGCACGTATGACTATATATGGAATACATGCCTATTACATTGATGAATTGGAACTAGTTCTGTGTCACTCCAGGTTATAACTATTACATGATGAATGTCATCCAACATAATTATCCATCACCAATCCAATGCCTATGCTTTTCGCATATTGATCATGCTAAGTTACTATTGTTGTTGTTGTTGTTGCTGCTGTCATAATCACTATAAAAACTGCTACTATTACTGTTACCATTACTATTGCTATTATTACCACTGCTATCAAGCTATCATACTACTGTGATACTGACCACCTTGCTGCAGATATTTAGTTCTCCGGGTGTGGTTGAATTGACAACTCAACTGCTAATACTTGCAAATATTCATTGGCTCCCTTTCCGTCAAATCAATAAATTTGGGTTGAATACTCTACCCTCGGAAACTGTTGTGATCCCCTATACTTGTGGGTTATCAATTACCCTTGGTTTCTACTAGGACCCCGCTGATACGTCTCCAGCGTATCTATAATTTTTTATTGTTCCATGCTATTATATTATCTATCTTGGATGTTTTATATGCATTTATATGCTATTTTATATGATTTTTGGGACTAACCTATTAACCTAGAGCCCAATGCCAGTTTCTGTTTTTCCTTGTTTTTGAGTTTCGCAGAAAAGGAATATCAAACGGAGTCCAAACGAGCTGAAAATTTATAGTGATTTCTTATGGACCATAAGAAGCCCCTGAAGCAAAAGAGTTGGGCCAGAAGAGTCCCAAGCCAACCACAAGGTTGGAGGGC
>NC_041384.1:536129047-536136440 GCF_002162155.2 Triticum dicoccoides | reverse complement strand
GACTCGTGGACCCCCCCTGACTTGTTCTCGACACCAAAAATTCCTATAAATATAGAAACACCCAGAAATAAACCTAGATCGGGAGTTCCGCCACCGCAAGCCTCTGTAGCCACCAAAAACCAATCGGGACCCTGTTCCGGCACCCTGCCGGAGGTAGAAATCATCACCGGTGGCCATCTTCATCATCCCGGCAGTCTCCATAACGAGGAGGGAGTAGTTCACCCTCGGGGTTGAGGGTATGTACCAGTAGCTATGTGTTTGATCTCTCTCTCTCTCTCTTGTTCTTGATTTGGCACGATCTTGATGTACCGCGAGCTTTGCTATTATAGTTGGATCTTATGATGTTTCTCCCCCTCTACCTTCTTGTAATGGATTGGTTTTTCCCTTTGAAGTTATCTTATCAGATTGAGTCTTTAAGGATTTGAGAACACTTGATGTATGTCTTGCATGTGCTTATCTGTGGTGACAATGGGATATTCACGTGATCTACTTGATGTATGTTTTGGTGATCAACTTGCTGGTTCTGTGACTTGTGAACTTATGCATAGGGGTTGACACACGTTTTCGTCTTAACTCTCTGGTAGAAACTTTGGGGCACTCTTTGAAGTTCTTTGTGTTGGTTTGAATAGATGAATCTGAGATTTTGTGATGCATATCGTATAATCAAACCCGCCGATACTTGTGGTGACATTGGAGTATCTAGGTGACATTAGGGTTTTGGTTGATGTGTATCTTAAGGTGTTATTTTTTTACGAAGTCTAGGGCTGTTTGTGACACTTATAGGAATAGCCCAATAGATCGATCAGAAAGAATAACTTTGAGGTGGTTTCGTACCCTACAATAATCTCTTTGTTTGTTCTCCGCTATTAGTGACTTTGGAGTGACTCTTTGTTGCACGTTGAGGGATTGTTATATGATCTAATTATGTTATCATTGTTGAGAGAATTTGCACTAGTGAAAGTATGAATCCTAGGCCTTGTTTCTAAGCATTGCAATACCGTTTTTGCTCACTTTTGTTACTAGTTACCTTACTGTTTTTATATTTTCAGATTACAAAAACCTATATCTACTACCATATTGCACTTGTATCACCATCTCTTCACCGAACTAGTGCGCCTATACAATTTACCATTGTATTTGGTGTGTTGGGGACACAAGAGACTCTTTGTTATTTCGTTGTAGGGTTGTTTGAGAGATACCATCTTCATCCTACGCCTCCCATGGATTGATAAACCTTAGGTCATCCACTTAAGGGAAATTTGCTATTGTCCTACAAAACTATGCGCTTGGAGTCCCAACACGAGTCTACAAGAAGAACGTTGCGTAGTAGACATCACCCGCTACCATGGGAGGTTGGACAAAAGATGGCATGCAAGTTCTTACCGCAAACACATATGACTATACACTGAATACATGCCTACATATGATTGATGAATTGGAGCTATTATGTATCGCTCTAAGTTGTGATTGTTACATAATGAATTTCATCCAAATATCTGTCGCTACTCCATGCCTACACTTTTATAATATTGGTTTTGCTCAAGTTACTATTACTGTCGCCGTTCAAATTGCTACTAAATTGCTATTGTCACTCTCACTACTGCTATTACTCTTTTCACCGCTATCAAATTACTGTGCTACTAATAAATTGCTGCAAGGAAGATACTTCTTAGGCGTGGTTGAATTGACAATTCACTTGCTAAGGCTTATAAATATTTGGCTCTCCTTCTGCTGAATCAATAAATTTGGGTGGAATACTACCCTCAAAGACTGTTGCGATCCCATATACTTGTGAGTCATCAGGTAGCAAGGTTGATGAAGAAGCCTCCAACATGACTCCAAAACAAGCCTCCAAATTGGATCTTCGTGAAACAGGACTTGCGGGTGCGAAAAAATCGGATAAAAATATTTCGAAGGGTTTTGGTATTTATAGGAATTTAGGGCGGTGGAATGGACGAAAGGCGATGGAGGTGGGGCCCACATGGCCTAGGGGTGTGCCCTACCTCCCTGGACGCATCAGGTGCCAGTGTGGCACCACCTTGCCTCCTTTTGCGCTCCTTCGAAGCTTCTTGGGTCATTCGTTGCATGAAAAACCGTATTAAACCGCATGGTATTTTGACCTCCATATATATGGATTCTTAATACCAAAAACATTCAGAGAAACGGGAACTGATACTGGACACTAGATTAATAGGTTAGTCTAAAAAATGCTATAAAAAGTGTTCAAAGGTGATAATATAATAGCATGAAATAAAAAAAATAGATATGTTCGAGACATATCACCCTCCCTTCCAGAATTTGACTCCCTTTCCCTCGCTCATCAAACCAAATCCCTCGTTAATTGGTAAATAAATGTTGAGAGGGTTCACATACGAGGAACGAGACACAAGACACATGCACCCACTCTAACTTCCTTCTATTTACTTTCCTTTTCAGATTCAAATTCCTCGTTAAATTGCTCAAAACAATGAACAACTTCACTTGATCCTCCCGCCAACGGTTCGCATGCAATGCAACATGCACTAAACCATGTCTTGCATATGAATGGACCACACGTGTGCCAGATGCATAAATATATCTGGCGAGCTGGTGTTCCCGTTAAGATTAAAATTTTCCTTTGGCCGACTGCTAGAGGTAGGCTTCTGATTGTTGATCAAATTCGTAAACGTAATGACCCTGGTTCAAAATTTTGTGCTTTATCTGGTGCTCTTGAGAATACCAATCAGATTCTCTTCAATTGTGACATGGCTAACTTGCTATGGAGTTGCACCCAATCATGGTTGGATGTTAATTGGGCATCTACATCATTTATTGGTCTTTATTGATCTTGCTAAATCCCTGTCCTGGCAGATGAGTAGGATTTTCTGGTTTGGTTTGCGGTTTTTGGGTCCTTTGGACAACTAGGAACAAGTTCTCTGTTGAGCATATTTTTTCTAACAAACCTGTTGATTGTCTTTTCAAACTTCTCGCCATTTTACAACACCGGAAACCTCTGGTTAAATCTAGTGATAGGGAGGTGACAGACATCCTGACCTCTCGTTAGCGAGCTACACCGTCTAATATCATCAACCGAGATCGTGTCTCCTAGCCATCCTAAATTTATCTTGTTCTAGTCCTTGTTGTTAGTCTTTGTCGGTGGGTTGCTGACCTGCGTGCCATCGTTTGCTGTTAAGACTATAATCTGCTGCATGTGCAACTGTTTGGACCTGCTTATGCCTCGTTTGTATTTGATCTTGCCATGTGGCTTTATTTATAAAGCCGGGCTCTAGCCTTCTCTCTAGAAAAATGGACCACGGGTCAAAAAAAAGGTGAAGAGAACATTCATGCACGGGGGAGGGGGAGCTGCAATTTAGGCACGTTTCTACTCCAGTCACATAAAAAAATAGCCGTTAGTCCATTCGCAAAAAAATAGCCGTTAGTGACGCTGCCCTCCTCTAATTTTGGATTGTAGTAACTGCTAGACGCTCGCCACGGAGTCAGGGTGCGCCCATCTAGCGGGGCGCTATGACATGTGCATTTAATGAATTCAAGCGAATTCCTCGCTTTGTGACCAAAAAATTACAACGCGCTTTCAAGAAAGTATTGAAACACTACTTCTTTTTGGTTTAAGATAGCTAATCGCTCATTTCCACGATCACCCTATTTGTTCTTGTACCATGATTTTGAACTAGTCACTGATATTGCACTCACGCGCACGGTACATTTCACTGGAAATATAGGTCGCGAAACATTTAAAGGGCACCGGCGATACTCATTATGATTAGTAGCAGCAGGCGCACCGCGGCGGCCAAGGCCTCCGACATGATGACCAAGGCGATGTCCCTCAAGGCCGGCAAGGAGCTGGAAGGTAATAAGCCAATAACCCGTTCTATGTCTTCATTCAAGATTCTTGCTTTTGCTTCGAATCGCCATCTCCTCAAGGTGGCAACAGACAGCCATGTGATTCTGGGGTCCGAGACCTCTACCCCTCTCGAGGTGCTTGATAGTATACGGGCCCAGGAGATGGTTCAGGCTTCGGTGGCCGAGGCGAAGGCCCGTCAACACATTGCGCGTACCGTGGCGGCTGAGAGGCGTGCTGCTGTGGCTGCTGATGCTGCAAGGGAGAATGCGGCATCGGCAGCTCCGGATGCGGCTTCCGTGGATTCTAGGCCTACGCGTGGCCGTGGCCGTGGCCGCGGCCGTGGGCGGGGTCGATCGATTGTGTCTGCTAGAGAGGAGAATTTTGATGGGGCAGGGGCCCGGTCCCCCTTAGATATGCAATGAAAGGCCTAATATGGAATATGAGGGGATTTGGTCAAAGCGATCGCCGTCGGCAACTTATTGAATACATCCGTGACCAAAAGCTCGATTTCGTGGGTCTCCAGGAAACCATTCGGTCCTCGTTTGAGTCATATGGGCTTGAGCCATAGGTGGCACTTTGAACTTCCGGTGGGAATGGCTTCCGGCCTCTGGCCGATCAGGGGGAATTCTGTTGGGGGTGAAGACGGATAGTTTTGAGGTGGTGGGCTTTACGCGGGGATCCTTTTTCCTCGCTGTGGATGTCATCCAGTGTAATAATAATTTTAGATGGGAGTTAGTGGTGGTGTATGGCCCAGTAGACCATGATCGGTTAATTGATTTCCTCCGCGAGATTTATGCTAAGGCCACGGCTTCCCCCTGGCCTATTGTCATCGGTGGGGATTTCAATCTTCTGCGGGGTGCGATAGACAAGAGTAATGGTATCATTACAGACCATAGGTTGGTAGATACCTTCAATGAGTGGGTAGCTGACCTTGATCTCATTGAGCTGCCTAGGGTGGGAGCTCGTTTTACGTGGTGTAATAATCAGGATGACCCGATTAGATGCGTGTTGGACCGTGTCTTCGTCTCCACTGACTGGGAGGCCAAATTCGCGGGATGCTCGTTAGTGGCGGAACCAAGGCTGGGCTTCGACCATTGTCCGCTTATTCTTAACTCTGGAGAAGCCCCCTACCGCGCCACCAAGCGCTTCTTCTTTGAGAAGCAATGGTTACTTCAGCCGGGCTTTGTGCAGCGGGTCTCTTCGATTTGGTTAGCGGCTAGGGATCGCCCCCCTCACCTATATGGCCCTTTATGCGATACTATGGACATTTGGCAACATTGCGTGCGCTTGAGTCATCGCCACCTGCGTGGCTGGGGCGCGAACGTGGGTAGCCAGATGAAAACAAGAAGAGAGGCCCTGATGAGTGAAGTGGCTGCCTTGGACACCAAGGTAGATTTGAGCGGCCTATCGCACGAGGAGTGGGCGAGAAGGTACGCAGTGGAGGACGAAATGATATTTATCTTGACCTATGAGGAGATTTACTGGAAACAGAGAGGTCAGAAAAATTGGGTGCTCAAGGGGGACGCGAGTACCCAATTTTTTCATGCGGTGGCAAATGGGCGACGCCGGAGATGTATGATCCGTGTTCTCCATGATGGAGATAATGTTATCACCGATGATGGCGCCCTTCAATCACATATTTATGCATTTTACCGGGAACTTCTGGGATCTTCAGGGGTGGGATCAGCATCTCTGAACGACTCAATCTGGGATAATGAGCGATTGGTCTCTGCATATGATAATTCCATCCTCACTAAGCCTTTCACGCTTGAGGAGATAATAGCTAACCTAAACCAGATGAGGGTGAACACGGCGCCCGGGCCTGATGGCTTCCCGGTCATCTTCTATAAGCGGTTTTGGAACATAGTGGGACCACAATTCGCCCACCTTGTGAATGAATTCACCAGTGGCCGAATAGACATTAAACGCCTAAATTATGGGGTGTTGGCTTTGATTCCGAAGATGCCGGGTGCAGACCAAATTAGACACTTCCGCCCCCTCACGCTCATTAATGTCAGCTTTAGGCTGATTGCTAAGGGATTTGCCTCTCGCATTGCTCCGGTGGCAGACAAGATTATTGATAATCTTCAATCCGCATTTATTAAAGGTCGAAGCATCCTGGACGGTGTAGCGGTGCTTCATGAGGTGCTTCATGAGATAAAGAATACAAAGGAAGAGGTGTTCATTCTCAAGCTTGACTTTGAGAAAGCCTATGACCGGGTCCGGTGGGACTTCATTGAGGAGGTGCTACACAAGAAAAACTTTGATCCGCAATGGGTGAGCTGGATGCGACAAATTGTGAGGGGTGGGCAAACTGCTATTAACATTAATGGCTCGTTTGGCCCATACTTCCGCAACGGAAGGGGACTGCGGCAGGGTGACCCGATCTCTCCCCTTCTGTTCAATATTGTGGCATACGCGCTGGCTTCGATTTTGGACAGCGCCAAAGATGCCGGTCACATCTCGGGTGTTGCTGAAAGGGTGGTACCAGGTGGGCTGTACCACCTTCAATATGCTGACGACACCCTTATCCTCATCAAGAACAATGAAGAGGCGATTGCTAACCTCAAGTTTTTGCTCATGTGCTTTGAGGCCATGTCAGGTCTTAAGATAAACTTTGATAAGAGTGAGGCCTTTGTCACGGGAGGTGACTTGGAGTCCCAGCTTAGAGCAGCCCATATGATGAACTGTGAGTTGGGATCTATACCCTTCAAATATTTGGGCATGCCCATTTCGGATCGAGCTTTATCCATGGCTGATTTTGAGCCAATGGTGGACAAGGCGGCTAAACGAGTGGAACCGTGGCAGGGTAAGCTACTAGCCTTGGGAGGCCGGCTAGTGCTTTTAATGACTGCCTAACAAACATTCCTATGTTTGTCATGGGCTTTTATCTTTTGCATGACGGGACCCATGAGAAATTGGACAAGATTCGGTCCAGATTCTTTTGGGCTAAGGAAAATGGGAAACAAAGGTACCATATGGTCAAATGGGATGCGATTGCATCTTCAAAAGAGGTGGGTGGTTTAGGTATTATCAACTCCAGAGTTATGAATTGGTGCGTTATGACGAAGTGGGCCTGGAAAATTTTGACGGGACAAGGTGGGCTATGGCTCTCCATATTCAAGGCTAAATATCTTGAGGATGATGGAGTGACCTTTCGACCTCTGGTCCGACGGTCACAGTTTGCAAATGATGTTCGCAAGGTTCAACCTTTGCTGCGGCTTGGGACGAAATTTGTGGTGCATAATGGACAATTGACGCTATTTTGGAAAGATGCTTGGAGGGGTGAGCGATCGCTTGACATGTCATACCCCAATCTTTTTGCGATCGCGGGCCAGCAGGAAGCGCGTGTTGTGGATATATGGGTGAACGGGCGCTTCCGGCCATCTTTTAGGAGACCCCTTGGGCCTAGCGACATCCAGGATTGGGAGGACCTTCGGGAGGCCATGGCCTCGGTGCGGCTTTCTGCTGAGCGCGACGATGTCCATTGGCGATTAGAGCCATCTAGAGCCTTTTCGACCGGCTCTCTGTATAAGGAAATCTTCAAAGCCC
>NC_041384.1:535988209-536128729 GCF_002162155.2 Triticum dicoccoides | reverse complement strand
TTGGAAAGCAAGAATGCCAGCAAAAATTAAAATCTTTTTATGGCAGCTGGCTCGAAACCGGATTCCCAGCGGTGACCAGATCCAAAAAAGACATGGCCCGGGAGATGGCTTGTGTGTTTGGTGCGGAGAAGAGGAATCTAGCAGCCACATTATCTTTCGATGCATTGTGGCTCGGATGGTGTGGAGCTCCCTTCGAGATGCGACTGGATGCTCGTGGAACCCGAGTGGATTCGCTGAACTATATGGGCTCATCATGGCTAGCAATGCCCAGGATCGTAAGCTAGCTTGGCTTGGCGTTGGGGCGCTTGCTTGGTCTATCTGGACTACGCGGAACAAAGCTACCATTGAGGAAATTTTCTTTAGACACCCGGCTGATGTTGTGTATAAATTGGTCATCCTTTTGCAGCTCTAGAAGGGGTTGACGAGACAACGGGCCCGACCTGGAGTGGAGCGCCTCATCGCCCGCTTGAAGGCCAAGTGTGCTGAGCTCCGGCGTGCCGGATAGAGGGCTGCAACGGCCGGCGTGCCGCCCTCCTCCGACCCCCTGACTGCTCCTGGAGCGGCCTTCTTCTTTCCTACTGCCCACGACCGGCGCTGCGTCGCTGTACTAGGCTGTTGTGCCTTGTAACCCTGCTTTTTTGGCTATGTTTGTCTTTGTACTTTGCCGAATATTTGTACTCTAAAGGCCTCATTCTTAAGACCGGGCAAGCGCCTCCTCTCTAAAAAAAGAAATACGCACAGGCTATGGCTTGCCAATGCACACCATCAGCCCAGCTTCGGTCAATCGGCCTCTCGTCTGGTCTCTTCGTTTAGTCTTCGTCCTGTCACAGCCTCTCGGGCCGTTCGCGAAACGCCACGGACGTTTTCCCCACCATCATGCGCTCGCCGACCGTTGGGCGCCACACCTCTGGTGACCCCGCTGCTCAGCCACGCGGTGCCTTCCCGAGCCGCGTATCCCCGATAAATACCTCGATTCGTTCAAATCAATGGGCAAACCAACCCCCTCTGCGCCTCTCACTCTTTCCCTCCCCTTTCGGCAAAAACCCCAACGCCGAGCAGAGCCGCCCCCCTTCCCCACCCAACCAGGCCCCGTCCCGTACCCAACCCCAGCGAAAACTCTAGCCGGCGCCGCCCTCCCATGTCTCTCGGCAGGCCCAGCCGCGGCAATGCCGCCGCAGGCGGCGGTAGCGGCGATGATCGAGCCGCTGCGCCGCTCGGCAACATCTGGCCCCGGAGCTTCGCGCTGCGCGACCGGCGGGGCCAATCCGGCGGCGGCGGCGGTCCGGCGCTGCCCGGCGCCCTCGTCCTCGGGGGCTTCCCGCGGCACGACCTCCCCGCCCCACCCGACGGGCCCGACCTCAACGCCGTCGTCGCGCCGCCGGTGAGCCAAGTTGCCCCAGCCCCAGCTCGTCCTTCCCAGGCCTGTGTACAAAAACTCCGAGCTCGTGTCCATACCCTGGAGACTGCATTTTCTGACGCGGATAGGATTTTAAGGGATATTCAAGGTGAAATACAACAGATGAGGGAGGAGGGGCATGAGAAAGACAGGCAAATCCGATCTATCGTTGAAGATTCAGAGAAGGAACGTCAGACAAGGCACATTAGAATCAAGCAATTCGACCATGATAAAGAGCTGATGCGTGGCACCCTTCAGGGATACAAAGAAAAACTTAAGAAGTCTTCTGATGCATTTCTGGAGTATAAGAAGATGTGTGAAGGAAGTGGCGTGTCATCTTCGGGTGTTGTGGCTGATGAGCAAAATCGTATTCTTATGATGCGGCAGAAGTACGCAGAGGACATTAATGCGCTTCAGAGAGATGTGTGTTTGAGCTTTGCAGCATGTGCTAAAGAGATTACAATGCTGGCAACATGGACTGCATACCTCAACAATGAACTTCAAAGGCTGAATGATTATATACAAATTCCAGATCTCAACAATGGGGGCCCTCAACTGTGAATTCTACATTGGAGGTATTTCCTAACCTCCCCAAACAGCTCATGTTTATACCCTCAATCAGTCTTTGTCTGTTGTTTATGTGTTTGAGTTGAGCTCTGGTCTTAGATGTGCTGATTTTTGCTCTTTTTTAGCAGACTACAAGGGTGATGCAGGTGGACATTGAAGCTTTTGCCATGAAGGATGGGAACTGAAGATGAGGAGGATCGCATATATTTTGGTGTTGCTTACATAACCAAGATGCCGCAACATGGTGCCTTAAGTATTATTAGTTCTGTATTCTGTAGCCTGTACCCGCATACCGTGCTATGAAACAGTGATCGTTACATCGCAAGACTTTGTTTGATGTAAAGCCTATTAGCAAAGACTCAAAATGTAGCCTCACCTGTTCCTTGTCTCCAATAATGTTAACTATTCCATCTATAAGAAGGCTTTGTTTTGACTGCCATATCCAAAGTTTCTTTATTTTTGCCGTTTAACATTATCGCCAGTTGAATTTTCTAAACACACTGCTGTTTCACTCCAACCATTAACTGATATATAATATGAGATTGCGAGTCAAGATTCTTTTCAATTTAGTTCTGGACTTCTAGTTGTTGAAATATATTGCCCGCCTTCCTCCATCAGTTCGGACTTTTGGATGAATTGGCTGGAGCATGAATTCAATATGGTATCCGAGCCAAGAGCTCTTGAATTCAATATGCTCTTTTGGCTTACTCCGTGTAAGATTGATCTGTAATACTTTCGAGGAATAAGTGGTATGATGATGATGGCACGTGCTCATATTATTTTGACTGTTGAGTGGGCCTGTGTCTGAAGTCTGTAGAGTAACAAGATGTTTAGCTTCCAGAACCTGTGAATGTTAGGCTTGAAATTTATTTACCATTCGCAGCTGATTGGTCATTGTGCAATATCTATTGTTTATTGAGGTGCTGACAAGTTATTTATTTGACCAGAGATGATTTTGGACTGAACGGAGGCTTTGACAAATTTTCGTCATTTGAATGGGTATATCTGATGTAGATTACTCCAGTCCTCCCAAGAAAAGATTGAAGCACAGCAGTTCAAATGGGAATGATCGTTATGAAGGGAAACAAGAAACACTAAGAGACTTCTCCTTTTCTTTTGATATTTGTGAGCAAGTTACACTGGCTTGTGGAGTGGTAGATGTTTTTCTCATAACTTCACGCAGTTAGTTGATTGTGTTTATTTTTGTTCTTAAAAGGCTGAGCAAGTTCGATCTTCAAATGATGTTTGGATTTGAGGAAAATGATATGAGTACACTTACATAAAAAGTGGACCCTGACTCTTTAGATGGTAGCAGTGATCCGCAAAGAGGTCTTTCAGGCATGGTCACATATTCCTAGAGATAATGAAGTAAGGACCAAGCACAGGATGGTTTGCACTTTGAAGCCTACTCGTTTGACAAGGCAGGGGATAGTGAAGAACAGAAGGAGTCTGATTTTAAATATTAGTGTTGTATACTGGATGTGCTTTTTAAAATGCACATCCTACAAACTTAAAAAGGTACTCATGAAAGGCTAATACTGTATCTGTATCACTCCCGAATGTGCTTTTAAAAAATGCAAGGAACACAAGCATGCACCACCTGAAATCTTCTCTCTCACCTGAAATCTTTTCTAAACACTTAGGCAAAAACATACACTGCAATCCTGCATCACCCAGGTTGTCAACAACCTCCTTTAATGGCAAACATGGGCAAGAAATGATCACCCTGCAAAACAGTGTGTTGGATTAAAATATTAGTCTGCAGATGTTTGCTATGGTATGCAAATCTTTCTGTCATTTTTTATTGCTGAGCTGTACATATTAATGTGTTTGGTTGGGCTAATTTTGACTGTTTTCAGCTTACAATCTCATCTCATAGCATTACAGTGTTTTATTTGTTTGTTCATTTACACTGATCAAACGGTATATACCTAGCTTCTTTCTTCTGGTATCCTCTCATCACTTTGATGTGATTCTACTTGGATGATTCTTGCGGTGAATGGGAATTTTGGATGGATATTGGTGCAGGTAGTGAGGCCTACGACCATGCCATCATGTTTTGTCAGGTTTACAGGATACCGAGAACTCAAGTGACCAGAATGTCCTGTATTAGAAGTCGTTTCACCATACACATAATGGAACTCTAAAAAAAATCAACAGCTCGGCTTTCTGTTCATCAAATGTAAGGTTACACGGCCTATGAGAGCCCTGATTGACACCTGTCTTAAGGAAAAAAAGGGTAATATTAATAGTTATAAAACCACTTCACAGAATCAACAAATTGTTCAGTACCACAGAAAATATCAAAACATCACATGAGTTGGAAAACAGCATCGATGTGTCACTAGGATGTGGCATCAGGCCCCACATATAAGCCTCACACTTGATATTTTCCAATTTACACAATTTTGTGATTTTACAAGCTTTTTTTTACGTAAACTGGTGCATAAATTATAAGTTATAGTTCAGGAATTAAGACCAGTGTTTATTGAATGAGACATGTCATATTCCAGGTCTATTTATGAAGTTTAAGATATGATTTATCATTCTAGTCCCAAACAATGAAAACTAGCAAGCAGAGATATCCATAATCTATAGTACCTATCCAACAGATGCAACTAAATGCTGAGTTGGTGCAAAACAAAAGCAACATAAGTAATGCCGCATGGTACAGTTCTTATTTAGCGTACTAAGACAATATTTACAGCTTCTCTCTCTGATAAGGTAAGTGACTTAGCATCTTGATTAGCAGCCACATGGGGGAGGGGAATCACAATTATAATACATTAATACTAAAATCAATATATAAATCATTATCTGAATCAGTAAGCCAGCCAAATGGAAGCATATATAAGTCTGGCAAGGTTTTCCTTGTAATCTGGTGGCCCTGATCTTATTTGCAGCATTGAAGGGCACTGTGCAATATGCAAACTAATAAGTTTTTATTTACTAGAGAATATCAAATAAAAACTAAATACAGAAATAAGGAGTATGTAATGGATATATGGAGAATATCTGTTTTGATTTACCTTGACATGGTAAAATGTGAACTAACATCTTTCCAGTTGTTCCAATCATCTCTTGTTATCTTATACCTCCTCCGTCCCAAAATAAGTGTCGCTGAGTTGTACTAAATCAGCGACACTTATTTTTGGGACGGAGGGAGTACATATGAACATGCTCACTGATGTTTTTAGCTAATTGTGCAGTGACTTCAGTAGTTCAGTTCCTAGTGAGAAGGAGAGTCTATTTGGCGGTCAAGCTCTCCCAGGAGCTGCAATTGAGCAACCAGACTTGTGTAACTAACTGTAGGATGTCAAGTTATTTAGCTGCGAAATAG
This sequence comes from Triticum dicoccoides, assembly GCF_002162155.2. Classification (NCBI taxonomy): domain Eukaryota; kingdom Viridiplantae; phylum Streptophyta; class Magnoliopsida; order Poales; family Poaceae; genus Triticum; species Triticum dicoccoides. The sequence continues at coordinate 536,123,426 of NC_041384.1, read as the reverse complement.
TAATTACTTCTTCCCGGCTATACTCAGTATAGAAGATACAATCAACCTTCACTGCAAGAATGGTACATATGAAACAATCTCTTCAAACTCAAGTTATGGCAACACTTAAGAAATGTCCGCTATTCCCAAGTTGGGAGCTTTCTACCTATCATATTATCATGAGGATCATGTAACTAAAGTAAACTGCGGACTTTTTTTGGCAAAAAGGCCTAAGGCTAGATATTATCATGAGAATCACATGACCTTACAAACACACCCAATTTTTTTATTTTTTATTTAGAAATGGGGGAGGACCCCTGACCTCTGCATCTGGACGATGTATGCGGCCACTTTATTAATTATTCACACAAGACCTTACAAAGTCATACAACAGTAAGACTAAAGCCATCGTCTGGGCAACATCTGTCGCTACTCCTATCTAGTTGATGTAGGGATACTGATAGTCTGAGCCTAATACCAAACAGACCTCGCAGCCAAACCTAACATCTAAGACCTGAGGTCCCAATCAGGACGCCTGCCGGGTATGGGGCACCCACCAGTCCAGCGCACTCCTCAACCAGGACGCATGCCGTGTATGAGGCTGCCGCAGCCACCTGCCACCAATCCATCTTCAGTGTTGTAGTGCTGCATCTACCTTACCCGGTCTAGCTGTCGTCGACGCCGTCACAACGCCAGACAACGCCACCATCCTGCGCTCGTCCATCATCACACGCCCACCGGCGAGACCCCGCTGCTCCATGCCGCTGAGACCCGCCGTTGTCGACGTGCCAGATGCCACGATGCTCCTCTGACGCGAAACACCACCTGCTGCCACTGGTCCCATCCCCTTCGCATGCAGTTCGTCAAACCTGTTGGGGAAGGCAGTAATTTCAAAAAAAATCCTACGCACACGCAAGATCCATCTAGGTGATGCATAGCAACGAGAGGGGAGAGTGTTGTCCACGTACCGTCGTAGACCGTAAGCGGAAGCGTTATGACAACGCTGTTGATGTAGTCGTACGTCTTCACGATCCAACCGATCCTAGCACCGAAGGTACGGCACCTCCGCGATCTGCACACGTTCAGCTCGGTGACGTCCCACGAACTCTAGATCCAGCTGAGTGTCGAGGGAGAGCTTCGTCAGCACGACGGCGTGATGAAGATGATGATGAAGTTACCGACGCAGGGCTTCGCCTAAGCACTACAACGATATGACCGAGGTCGAAATCTGTGGAGGGGGGCACCGCCCACGGTTAAGAGATCAACTTGTGTGTTCTAGGGTACCCCCTCCCCACGTATATAAAGGAGGGAGAGGGGAGGCCGGCCGGCCTCTCTAGGCGCGCCAAGGGGGAGGAGTCCTCCTCCTAGTAGGAGTAGGACTCCCCCCTTTCCTAGTCCAACTAGGAATAGAAGGAAGAGGGAGAAGGAGAAAGGAAAGGGGGGCCGGCCCCCCACCCAATTCGGATTGGGCTGGGGGGAGGGGCGCCCCCTCCTAGGCTGCCTTCTCTTCTCTCCCACTAAGGCCCATTAAGGCCCATATGCCTCCCGGGGGTTTCGGTAACCCCCGGTACTCCGGTAAATGCCCGAACTCACTCGGAACCATTCCGATGTCCAAATATAGTCTTCCAATATATCGATCTTTATGTTTTGACCATTCCGAGACTCTTCGTCATGTCCGTGATCATATCCGGGACTCCGAACTACCTTCGGTACATCAAAACACATAAACTCATAACACCGATCGTCACCGAACGTTAAGCGTGCAGACCCTACGGGTTCGAGAACTATGTAGACATGACCGAGACTCATCTCCGGTCAATAACCAATAGCGGAACCTGGATACTCATATTGGTTCCTACATATTCTACGAAGATCTTTATCGGTCAAACCGCATAACAACATACGTTGTTCCCTTTATCATCGGTATGTTACTTGCCCGAGATTCGATCATCGGTATCTCAATACCTAGTTCAATCTCGTTACCGGCAAGTCTCTTTACTCGTTCCGTAATGCAACATCCCGTAACTAACTCATTAGTCACATTGCTTGCAAAGCTTATAGTGATGTGCATTACCGAGAGGGCCCAGAGATACCTCTCCGATAAACGGAGTGACAAATCCTAATCTCGATCTATGCCAACTCAACAAACATCATCGGAGACACCTGTAGAGCATCTTTATAGTCACTCAGTTACGTTGTGACGTTTGATAGCACACTAAGTGTTCCTCCGGTATTCGGGAGTTGATCTCATAGTCATAGGAACATGTATAAGTTATGGAGAAAGCAATAGCAGTAAACTAAACGATCAAAGTGCTAAGCTAACGAATGGGTCAAGTCAATCACATCATTCTCTAATGATGTGATCCCGTTCATCAAATGACAACTCTTTTGTCCATGGCTAGGAAACTTAACCATCTTTGATTAACGAGCTAGTCAAGTGGAGGCATACTAGTGACACTCTGTTTGTCTATGTATTCACACATGTACTAAGTTTCCGGTTAATACAATTTTAGCATGAATAATAAACATTTATCATGATATAAGGAAATATAAATAACAACTTTATTATTGCCTCTAGGACATATTTCCTTCAAAACTGAGCACCCAAACGCCCCAGGCGGCGTCTCCAAGAAGGATACGACACATGCAGTGCCGCCGCCGCCCAATCTAAGGAGATTTAGGGTTTTCACACGGGCATGGGGGCGGGGCGGAGGGCAGGGACCTCGATGGCGCCTACAAGTAGGAGAACGGCGACCCTGGTCGTTGCCACCGTTGGGACGAACGAGTCATCCAGAGTTTCCTCCGGTCCGATGTCACCTCTACCAGCCCCCGCGAATGCACCGAGGCCAACGACCGTGATCGTAAGCCACCAAGTGCAGCGGGAGAGAGCCTGCAGCGCGGAGGAGATCCACCTGCGACTCACCGCCCACGCGGTCAAGACGTCGTCCATCCACCCCCCGCGAACGTTGCCAGCTGAGGGCGCCGTCGCCATGCCTAACGGGGCCGCCGCCGCCGCCCCCGGTCCAGGTTCCTCCATGAAGGCCGGAGTGGCAATATTCGCCGCGAGCTACATGATCCGACACCGCGCGGCCGACGCCATCGCCCAAGCCCGCCGTCGACCGATCTCGCCGCCGCCGGGAGCCCGCACGCCGCCGGGAGTCCCACACCCATGGATCTGGGCACCCGTGCTCCGCCGCGAGTCCGACGCCTCCGGGATCCGCCACACCGTCGGGAGGGCCGCACCCCGCGGATCAGAACGCCCGCACCGCCACGGATCCGGGAACGGGAGGAGAGACCCGCCGCCGCCGCCGTCGCACGCACGGGCTTTGCCCGGCGCCGACCATCGATAGCGGCAGAGGGGGAGAAGGGCGCTGGAGGGACTAGGCAGCGGTGGCGGAGCCCTCCCGAGTCGCCCGCGGAGGAGGCGAGGCGAGAGGGACGCGAGATCTCACAAACACACCCAAATAGAGAAGTAAAATTACAATCAAAGCCTTGGGGGTGTTGAAGTCTTCTTCCTCATGCACCAACAGGCGACATGTCGTCGTGTCGTGAGCAAAGCTCAGTGCCGCCTATGGGCCTCCACCTTGGCGGAGCAAACTTTTTGAAACCGAGGAGCTTGTAGCCGATGGTCACGATCTGCGAAGCAAATGGCCAGCCTGGAGAAGAGAGCGCTGATAAGGACCTATAGAAACTTCATAGACCACGAAGGCCGACCAAATTCGGACGGATCAACTGGAAACCTAAACCGGCCGGATCCCGGAAGACCTGTCAGAGACACAGAATCACAAGCCCTCCGCCGGTGATAAAACACACCAACGGAACATGAAAGGGCGGGGAAGGCAATATTCCCACTGCCACGACATCCCTAACTAAACACGAAGACACTTTAAAGAACATGTGGAACAAATTTCCCACGCCGTTGTATGTCAAGTCTTAATTTGAGATTGAACACGCCGTCGTCTAGGGTCATGCGCGACATCGTCTTCTTCGGTGGCCTAACCAGGACGGGCCGTTGCAGAAGCTCACCGTCTCATCGGAGCCTGCATTACTGGTCAGAGTCCTGGATCAGCGACCAGCCATCTATTACGGTCCACTTTCTCTGTTCCTCAACCAAACACAAATAAGGTATAGGAGTATCTATTACCATCCCTTACTGTAAGTACGTAAACAAGTCAGAGAATCGCTCATTACAGCCCATTACCATTTCCAAATTTTGGAACCAAACACCTCATTTAGCACAGGCGACATAGTTCCACAAAATCTTACTTTGTACTATGTTCCAGTAATGCATCATTCTGAACCTTCCATGACATTCCAAAGTGTCGTAAGCCATATATTTGACTGACTGAAAACCGTTATGAAGTTCCAACGATATTGATCTTGGTATTTCAACAAAGCTTTACAGAAATTATGCGCTTGTACATGGGAACTGTATGTACTAACTGCCTGAAATATTTTAATGCATCTTTCATAAGCTTGGGTTGAATTGATTAGTCGAATAGTGTGCATGCTCATCATATCCATTTTGCTAGTTTTAAATCCAAGACAATTCTTGACCAAACAATCTGCGGAAGGGGGACTTTCCACTGTCTGCTCTTTGTTGCAGTACCGTATCATTCTGAACCTTCCAGAGCAGCGCTGCCTAATAAGTCGGCATACTGAACTTATATGGCAGTCTGTAGAATCAAAATATAATCTGTGACTGGCATAGCAATGTAGCATTATGAAGTCGGTGTGATCCTGGTTCCTGGATTCCTGGTCCTTGTGAACAAGAACCTCAATTGCACTCTCAGTTGCAACCAAGACCTGCATCCGTGCAACCCCTACATGGCACTATTTTCTAAATTTGGTTCATAGTGTCCACTTCCTTTCTCAGCAATCAGCTCCAGATCCACAAGCTCCTGCTTTGCTAAACGCATCACAAGATTCCCCAGAAGTACCAGGTTTGTGTTTTACTCCTACTGAAGATGCCTTCTTGTTCAGAGGTGGGGAAACGAACAACAAGTGTCTTGAATATTCCTGAAGATGCCTACCTGTCTAACATTATCTCCAATCCTATAATTGTGAAATCGGGCTATCGGTCAAGGGCACATGCCCCATTGCAAGGCAATGGCATCGCTGACAATGCTAGTCTCTTGGACCATTTGGAATGAAAGAAACGCGAGGATCTTCTGGCACAAGTCTACACCTTCATTCGTTGTTTTCAACACGATCAAGAACGAGGCTACGCTTTGGAAAGTCGCAGGGGCGAAACATTTGGGTAAAATCATGACGGGAGAGTAACAGTCTTGTAATAAGGGGTACAATGTAATATCACTCTAACTTTTTCTTAATTAATAGATGAGGCAAAGCTTTTGCCTCTGTTTCAAAATAAAAATAAAAATCAGGCGATCTCCCATCCATGTCAAAAAGAAAAAGAAGAGGGAGAGACATGCCGATCTTCGTCATTGTCTGGTGCTAGATATTGCCAAGCCATATTTGCTATTGCTTCGCCGTTAAGAGAGATGTATTTATGACTCACAAAAAGCAGAGTCGTCACAATCGTTCAAAAGAAAACAAAAAAAGAGAGGCAAAAATACAATCCAGAACATTACCTCTCCACCCTGAACTACGGAGTCTTACATTCTGTGACTCCTTGTGGACAAGAACCTAAATTGTATTCCATCTGCAACTAAGAACTGAATCTGTGACCTACATTCTGGCAACCGCTACATGGCCCCATTTTCCACATTCGGCATACTCGATGTTTTTTTTTATCCGCTTTCAGTTTTGTCGACTATCGGAAGTACCAAGTATGCTTGCTTTTTATCGTGTAGAAAGTCGCGACGGAACACCGTTTCAGAGTTGGGGAATCAAACAGTCTAGAATATTCCTGACTACATGTTCTAATATTATCCGCAAGGCCTTTTATTGTGAAAATCGGGCGATCTCCCATCCATGTCAAAAAGAAAAGAGGAGAGACATGCCGATCTTGGTCATTGTCTGGTGCTAGATATTGCCAAGCCAAATTTGCTATTCCTTTGCCGTTAAGAATAGAGATGCATTTATCGAGTCACAAAAAGCAGAGTCGTCACAATCGCTCAAAAGGAAAGAAAAAAAAGCAAAAAAATACAATCCAGAACATTATTACCCCACCCTGAACTACGGGGAGCACCATCTCTTCTCGGTAACTCGGGGTGTTGGGCTAGCTCGACAGCCACCGTGCTGCAATCTCCCTGGATATAAAGCACGCCTCCTGAAGTAAGTAAAAGCAGATCCATGACTGTTTTAGCCACCGAAACGATCGATCTGCGTCTTGCCTTGCCCTGAGTCGTAGCTGTCAGGTAGGCGGAAACCGTGGCACAGTGCGTGTCCAACGTCAAAGGCTTTTGAATTTCTCCGTTACACATTTGTTTGGCGCGCTACTACTACCATACCTTTTTCTCAGTTCGCGATGCCTGTGGCCGATCAGCCATGCTCTTGCCCGCTTCCTCGGTTGCGATTTCTCGAGCTGTTCGTCTGGAGAGAGAGAGGAAAGGGGAGGGGAAGTTTATCCACAATTCAACCACCTCTGGATAACGAAGAACCTTTTGACGGCGGAAAGGTAAGCGAGAATGAGTAAACCTAGTCATAGCGTGTATCATTTTCCTCGACGCTGTCATCCTAGGGTTGGTTTCTGGTTGACGAATCTGGCGAACCTTATCCTGCTTTATGATGTGTAGAGTTGACGAATCTGTTCCTTCTAAAACTAGTGCCACTCCATCGGTCCAGATTAATCGCATCGTCCGTTTTACATGATGGATAACAGGATAAGGTTCTCTGCTACTACCCTGATGATGCCTAAATTTTGTTTAGTCCCTATGAATCTACTATATGATCACCGGTCATTGAGTACCCAAGTAGGGTGAAGTGAACCTTCACATGTGAACCTCGCTCCAGCAAACAGATCTTCCTTTTTCAGACCTGTAAAAGATCATACCACTGTCAAAAAAAACAAAGGATCTTAAAATATCTTATTCGAACCATATGGAACTCGCGCCGAATTGCTTCGGTGGACGAGGGAGCCCACCAGTCGGCACTGCTCAACAGTTGTCGTATTTTCTTGTCGCCCGGTACGGCGGACGTAGGCGGCGACTTTCCGAGTCACCGCTGCCAACTTTTGAGTCGGAGAAGAAGCCTTTACTCGACTTTTGAGTCGGAACACCACTTCCCACTGCCTGCTTTTCTCGCTCTTCCTTCTAGCAGACGTAAAGGAGCCGAGAACCTACGCATGGGTGCAATGGAATAAGAAGTCTTTATGCCTGATAGCTACGTCGGCGTATATATGCTGGAAAGGAGGAGCGTACTTGGTTACACAATTATATTTCCTGACTGATTTCTCACGTTGAAGCTGGCTGGTGTTTGACTCCTGTGCTTATTTAACGAGGACCCCCTAGCAATAGCACACATGTGCGATTGCACTGCACCGGCCCACTCGTTCCCACTTACCAGAAGCACTTGACATCGCACCGAGCAAGAAGACTGGAGTGACGACGCCGGAATTATGAAATGGTTTTACCGGAATCGCCACGGCGACCGGTCCGCGTGCAGATGCGTATCTTCCACCAGTAGTGCTTGCTTACATTCGTGTTGTAACATCGCCCGCTTCCTATGTCTTTATCTACCTAAAATGACCGGGCACAACTTTTCCTGGTGTCCCTCCATGGCCGAATTGCTTTACGGGTCTTACGTGGGAGCTATATGAGTGCAATCGTGGTCATGCAATTGTACCGTGTTGCTTTCTAGCGTGTTTTTTTACGGGAGAAATCGGTGCAAATGTTCAGCCCCCGCACAGTAAATTTGTATAGGCTCATTTTCACAATGATTGAAAAAGTGAATAAATAGAATGCCATCCGTTTCTGAATTATGTACCTTTTTCTAAAGTGTAGAGCTAAAGACCTAAATCATCGTAACTTAATTTTCATTCAGAAGTTGCTTACCAGTTACCACACACTCCGTGTGGTTAGAATGCCATTGCGTATTCTCGTAAAAAGAAGAAAGAAAAGAATGCCATTGCCTATTATCCCTAAGCAAGCACAAGACACCGTCGTACATAGAACATGGTACCGAAACGGTTCTCACAAAATAAACCGGTAATCTCCATATAAATTTGAATTCTTTTTCCCTTCATTCAAGCATTCTTGTTGGGGTTGTCCGTTGTACCATGGCTTATGCACATGTGCACAGCTTGTCCTTCGTTCAAACGCGCAACCGGTCATAACAAAATCATCAAGGGAACAAGCGATATGGCCAGAGAAAACAGAGCTCTATTTATATATCCATGATCCCTTCTTTGCACAAATAGGAGAGATATGGGGTGAGCTCCAAGCACATAAACAAGCACCAGTGCCTAATTAAAACATAGGACACTTCAGGGGTGTATTTCCATATTTCACACCTCTGAATCGGCCACCCGAATGCAAGATTTGCAATCGAGCAGCGAATGGCGAGAACCCAAAAGAAAAAACAAAACGAAAAAAAAACACTAATTGGTATCCACAGAGTGTTGCTGCTGGGGGTGCTGACTCTCCAGGTCCTCGACATGCATTTCCATCGGGTGCGCGTGGTCACCCTGCGTCAGCCTCCGCGCCAGCGGCCTCTCCCTGTTCAGCATCCTCATCAGCGACGCGCCGAGCCCACACGGCGGCGCCGAGCTCCCACTTGCAGCACACTCCTTCTCCAGGCCCTGCTTCTCCTGCACCCAGGCTGGCGCGGCCGGCGACGGTGGCGGCTCCACCAGGGCACGGCAGACCGGGCACGACGAGCTGGACGCGAGCCACGTGTCGACGCAGGGGACGTGGAACACGTGCGCGCAGGCCGGCAGCACGCGCACCGCCTCGCCCTCCTGCATGGCGCCGAGGCAGATGGTGCACTCGCTTGCGCCGCTGCCCGGCTCGCCCGTCTCCTTGTACGCCGCGGTCGGCAGCGCCGCGATGGCCGACGGGTCCAGCCCGACCTTGGCCGGCTTGGGGGCCGCCGAGCCGGCCTCCAGCGCGGCCGCGTCGGCCTCCGCTTGCCTGCGGTTCCTGCGGCGGACGCGGCAGATATAGAGGTGCAGGAGCAGGGAGAGGCCGAGCACGGAGACGAAGGCGGCGACGGCCATGGCGATGAGCCGCACGTTGTGTGTCGGCCCCGGTTGCGGGCTCCTGCTGCCGCCGCCGAACCAGGCGGAACCGGGGTCGCTCGCCTTCCCGGACATGGACACCGACATCGACATGCTCGCTCCGGCGTGCGCTCGCGGCGCGCTCCTTGTCGTTGGTTGGTGGGTGGGGTGGCGCCTGGTAGCTCCAGTAGTAAGTGGCTAGAGTGGTAGTATTGTCCCTTGCGATGGAGCTGGTGAGAAATGATGGCGCAGTTGGCTGGGTTTTATAGGTTTCAGGCGTGGGCGGGACGGAGCGTGCGTGCGTGCCTTAGCGGTGCACCCAGGCGAGCGAGCTCGCGAGCTCGCTCCAGTGCGCGGGGCCGATTCGGATGTCCGTCGTGTCACTGTGGGGCAAAGGCGGGGCACGGTTGCGGAAAGCGGTGCAGGTATTTGAAACTCCGACGTGGCCATTCGCACCCAGCGATGGCGACGCGAATCGGGGCCGATACACCATGATCTTGGAGGTTCCTTTATTTTTAACTCTCCAGATCTCTCTGCCCCTAGCCGGGTGTTGCCTTGGGCAATTAACGGCGTGCTTAGTATAGTCTGTAGGTGGGGCGCGGATCGACGGTGGCCGCACACCACAGCCACGGTCTTGTGTGGGACAGAGATATGGAGGAGGATCTCTCGGTTACTCGGCGATGGTTCGTGACGCTCGGCAACTAACTGCGTGGTCGGCTGCCTCGGTGAGGCGTGAGTGCGTTCAGTTTGGTTTGGTTGGTGGTCAGTCCCATGCCGAGCAAGACACTGGCCACAGCAATGGCAGCGAAAGATCCTCTTTCTGCGGCTGGCGCCAGTTTGACAATCAGTTGGCACTAGGCCTCCTCCCATTTTCTTTTTGCTATGTACAGTTTGATCGATTATGACTGCACCCAGAACCTCCTGTACTGTCATGCCGACTGAAAAGCTAAACACAGTGCATACTTCGTGTTAACGGCCAGGCAGATTAATAACTGATAAGGTGTTGATGACCTATGAGTGCTTTCATGCCATTAAAAAGAAGACTCAGGGCACTAATGGCTTCTGCGCGGTCAAGTTGGATATGATGAAAACTTATGATAGAGTTAAATGGGGTTCTTGAGACAAATGATGGTAAAGATGGGCTTTCACCCGCAGTGGATAGAGCTTATTATGATCGTGTGTATTCAGTAAGCTACATAGTTAGATTTAATAACATTGAGACTGATGAGTTTTTCCCCACTCGAGGTTTGAGACGGGGAGATCCCTTATCGCCTACCCGTTTTTACTTTGTTCTGAAGGCCTGTCTAGTATACTCGCTTATGAGGAGAAAGTGGGAGGCATAGAAGGAATAAAAGTATGCAGGAATGACCCGTCAATATCTCATTTATTATTTGCCGATGATCCTCTTATTCTTATGAGAGCTAATACCAGAATGTGGTGACTCTTAAAAGGGTGTTGGATACATACTGCAGTAGCTCTGCACAATTGGTGAGTACTCCTAAGTTCAGTATTTTCTTCAGTCCAAATACCAGCATCTAATAAGAGAAGAAATTTGTAGAGAGTTGGTGCAATATCATGCATAATTTCTTTGTATAAGTCAATAGGTATTGCACTAGCACTAGGACCCATATCACACAAGCCATCAATGATCTCCTATTTTAACAGAAATAACAGGCATGCCTACCACATGTCTATGTTTATCTTTAGCACAAGGTTTAGCAATTCTAGCAGTTTCATCACAGAAATAAATAACATGCCTATCAATATTATCAGCCAAGAGATCCTTAACAATAGCAATATTAGGTTCAACTTTAACTTGCTCAGGAGGTGTATAGGTTCTAATATTGCTTTTACGAACCACAGTTGAAGCTTTAGCATGATCTTTTATCCTAACAGGAAAATGTGGTTTCTCAACATAAGCAGTAGGAACAATAGGACCATTATAAGTGATAGTCTTTTATTCAACTTTAATAGGTGCATCTACTTTTACTTCTATGGGAGGATGATGTTTAAACCACTTCTCCTTAGGGAGATCAACATGGGTAGCAAAAGATTCACGGAAAGAAGCTACTATCTCAGAGTCAAGTCTATATTTAGTGCTAAATTTACGGAAAATATCGATACCCATAAAAGATTTAACACAATCAAACTTAGGTGTCATACCTGACTCCTTACCTTCGTCGAGATCCCAATCTTCAGAGTTGCGTTTAATTCTTTTCAATAAATCTCATTTGAATTCAATAGTCTTCATCATAAAAGAGCCAGCACAGGAAGTATCGAGCATGGTGCGATTGTTATCAGAAAGCCGAGCATAAAAATTTTGAATAATCATTTCTCTTGAGAGCTCATGATTGAGGCATGGATATAACATTGATTTAAGCCTCCCCCAAGCTTGAGCGATGCTTTCTCCTTCGCAAGGCCAAAAATTATATATACAATTACGATCACGATGAACAAGATGCATAGGATAAAACTTCTGATGAAATTCCAATTTCAATCGTTTGTAGTTACATGATCCCATATCATCACATAGCCTATACCATGTCAATACATCTCCCTCCAAAGATAAAGGGAAGACCTTCTTCTTGATAACATCATCGGGCATACCAGCAAGCTTAAATAATCCACAAACTTCATCCACATATATTAGGTGCTCATCAGGATGTAATGTTCCATCTCCTGCAAAAGGATTAGCTAGCAGTTTTTCTATCATACCCGAAGGAATTTCAAAGTAAACATTTTCATTTTCAGTAGGTTCAGTAGGTTGAGTAGGTTGAGGAGCATCTCTTTGCTCTAATGGTCGAGGTGAAGATACCCCAAACAAGCCCCTCAGAGGATTACTTTCCATAGTAACAAGTGACAGTAAATTTCAGCACACTATATAAATTTTTCCTTACCAAATTCCACCTACCAAAGGCGCTTCACTCCCCGGCAACGGCGCCAGAAAAGAGTCTTGATGACCCACAAGTATAGGGGATCTATCGTAGTCCTTTCGATAAGTAAGAGTGTCGAACCCAATGAGGAGCAGAAGGAAATGATAAGCGGTTTTCAGCAAGGTATTCTCTGCAAGCACTGAAATTATAGGTAATAGACAGTTTTGTGATAAGATAATTTGTAACGAGCAACAAGTAACAAAAGTAAATAAAGTGCAGCAAGGTAGCCCAATCCTTTTTGTAGCAAAGGACAAGCCTGGACAAACTCTTATATAGAGAAAAGTGCTCCCGAGGGCACATGGAAATTATCGTCAAGCTAGTTTTCATCACGTTCATATGATTCGCGTTCGGTACTTTGATAATTTGGTATGTGGGTGGACCAATTCTTGGGTACTATCCTTAATTGGACAAGCATCCCATTTATGATTAACCTCTATTGCAAGCATCCGCAACTACAACAAAAGTATTAAGGTAAACCTAACCATAGCATGAAACATATGGATCCAAATCAGCCCCTTACGAAGCAACGCATAAACTAGGGTTTAAGCTTCTGTCACTCTAGCAACCCATCATCTACTTATTACTTCCCAATGTCTTCATATAGGCCCAAATAATGGTGAAGTGTCTTATAGTCGACGTTCACATAACACCACTAGAGGAGAGACAACATACATCTCATCAAAATATCGAACGAATACCAAATTCACATGACTACTAATAGCAAGACTTCTCCCATGTCCTCAGGAACAAACGTAACTACTCACAAAGCATATACATGTTCATAATCAGAGGGGTATTAATATGCATATAGGATCTGAACATATGATCTTCCACCAAATAAACCGGCTAGCATCAACTACAAGGAGTAATCAACACTACTAGCAACCTACAGGTACCAATCCCAGACTTAGAGACAAGAATTGGATACAAGAGATGAACTAGGGTTTGAGAGGGGATGTGCTGGTGAAGATGTTGATGGAGATTAGCCCCCTCCCGATGAGAGGATCGTTGGTGATGACGATGGTGATGATTTCCCCATCCCGGAGGGAAGTTTCCCCGGCAGAACAGCTCTGCCAGAGCCCTAGATTGGTTTCGCCTCATGGCGGCGGAGTCTCATCCCGAAAGATTGCTTATCATTTTTTCCTCAACGAAAGACTCCATATAGTAGAAGATGGGCATCGGAGGGCCACCAGGGGACCCACGAGGCAGGGGGGCGCGCCCAGGGGGGTAGGGCGCGCCCCCACCCTCGTGGCTGGTGAGTGCCCCCCTGGTACTTCTTGCGCTCAGTATTTTTTATATATTTTGAAAATAACTTCCGTGAAGTTTCAGGATTTTTGGAGCTGTGCAGAATAGGTCTCTAATATTTGCTCTTTTTCCAGCCCAGAGTCCCAACTGCCGGCATTCTCCCTCTTTATGTAAACCTTGTAAAATAAGAGAGAATAGGCATAAGTATTGTGACATAATGTGTAATAACAGCCCATAGTGCAATAAATATCGATATGAAAGCATGATGCAAAATGGACGTATCACCCCTCCAATCTTGGTGTTCCGTGCAATGCACGGGCATCTACGCACGGGAAATTATGTCGAACACGGCAAGTTGTTAGCAGGCTAGGTCTACAGCATGATGATAGTGACTGTAGACGGTGAGGCTGACTATGGTATGCAGAACACAACGCCTATATTCAGGTGTCATCTCTGGCGTAGGGTCTTGTCACTTCACTGTGAGGAGTAGCACGTAATAATTTGACCAACGGGTAGTACAGTGCTACTGCATTGGTAGTACTACTACTAGTACTAGCACCACCGTCTGGATTTAGTAGTACTACCACATCCATCTGGATTTAGTATTTGACTAGCAATATCTAGTAATGCATGTCACAAAAAATGTACTACTACCTCTGTTAAATACATGGTGTATTGTTTTATTCATATCGGTGAGATAACTTAATGTCTTTTTGCTACTTAATAGGATTACATGCAATGAACTAACCACCGCATGTGATGTTTGGTAGTCTCAAGTCATTGAAAGCATGCATGGCCCACATCTCTCATTGGTTGATATGTCACGAAATAAGAAACGAGGAGGGAGTTTATGTACCGTGCTTAAGTGTTTTGGGATTATTTGGTTTTCGTAAGGTGACTTACACAACATTTTTGGTTACATGCATTAGCATTTTATTAGTTAAATCAAAGGTCAAAACTTGGCGCAAAATGCAGAGGGGACCAATAAACCAGTAAACATCAAAGTTCTCTCGTTTGGCCCCAACTAGAGGTCCGGTGAGATGACTATACTGCACCGGCACGGAGGGGGACGCAGCTTCATTGACTTACTGCACCTGCCTTTGGGTGTATGACACATGGGCCCAACGGGTGGATGGCCAACCTGTCATACAGCCAAAGGCAGGTGCAGTAGAGGGGCGAGGAGTAGATGGCCAACACGCAAGTGAATTCAATGTAGTCTGCACTTCTCATATAAAGGCTCCCGCCAGTCCAATCTACGAAATCCTACGCACCTACGCACCCAAGGGCAAGAGTGATCACTCTAATCGCAAGATCAGTTGACTAGGAGCTAGACCCATGGAGGCGATGAGTGCCAGCATCAGCCGGCTGTGCCAGATGGTCCACAACGCCGGCCTGCGGCCTGGCACCATGGAACGTCTCTAGGTAGTGCTTGAGGCCGCCAGGGCAAGGGGCCGCTTGGACGACATCTTCGTCTCCTTGTTCGACGAGGTCCTCGTCGGCTTCCTTGACAAGTTCTCCGTCGTCAAGAAGCTCGCGGATGACCTTGACGTACGCCTCATCCCACGTGCCCAGGCTCTGCGATGCTTGCCACCCTCAACGACCTCTATGGTGACAACCTCTTACACGCATTGGTGGCCCTGCGACTGCCCGCTGCCGCGCCGGAGAATGTCCACCTCGAGGTCGCGCTCGCCGCGCAGCGCCTGGCGCAGCAAGACACCATCGACATAATCACCCACATCTACGCGCAAATCGTCCACAAGGACTACTACATGCAAGAGGAGGACGATAGGACGTTGGCCTTCTTGGACCGCAGGGCAACCTTGGACGACATTGTTCAGAAGCACGCTGAGCTTGCCGCCAACGCCGCTGCTCCTCACACGTCGGTTGGTGACCCGGTGCACTAGGGCATGAGGATGTCGTTGATGGATCTGTATGTATCTTTATCTTTCTGTCAAATCCATGTAGTAGTATATGGTACTACTAGTAATTATCTTACCTTTTGCATCAACTTCATAATTTTCGTACGCACTCAATGCATGAACCGCGACAGAACCAAACTTCTCATTACTCTAGGGAAAATCATTATTTCTATCTATTTGTCGTGCCATGGAGCAGAACCAAATTTTACAAGCTACAAGTTTGAAAGGAAAAGCTTGCCGTGTTCGCGTCGCACCCCCACACGGTTGGTTCGACACTCAAGGGGGAATGCGTGCTGTGTTGCATTTTCACTTACAAGTGGGACCACAGTTGAGCAAACCGACTATCGGCAAACCCCCACCCCGCCCACCGCGTGATGGCTGGGAAAATAGGAGGGAGAAGAGATGGCTGTAGCATGGACTCCAAGAAAATTGGTGTCGGATGGGACTCGTGTGGGTGGCGTGTGCCGTACTGCTAGACATGAATGCTAGTTATGGCCCATGCCACCCCACTATATCGAGGTGCTGGTTATGGAGAACAAATTTCCTAGAGTCCGTGCTCAGCCCTCCTCTATCTCTCTTCTCAGCCAGCCAGCAGACGCGTGGAGCCCATTGTCTGTTTGCTCATATGCGGTCCCACATGTCAGTGAAAACGCAAGAGGACCCACTGAACCTACACATCTTTCACCTCGACGTGCTGGTGATGAAAAACAAATCCAATAAAGATCTTCGGTGGCCGCTTTTAGAGTTACTCAAGAGTAGTAAGATTCTATGTACAGTTTAACCCAAGATGCACATCACGTGGCTTCAACTACCACTTTATTTTCTTGCATGACACGACTTGGATGATGGATGTCCCATGTGTCGGCAAAAGGAGGAAGAACTCGACCAAATCTTCGGTTGTGCTCTCGGATTAGACTAGTTGTGCTAACTTAAAATTTTATTGTGTAGAATGGATGCAAGTTTTGGTATTGGGAAGAAGAGTACAACGATATATTGATAGAGCGCAATTTAGTAGATGTTCTAGCACTTTTAGCTAGCATAGAGGCTAGAGATGAGACTAGTGCAGTTGTTGATATAATAGAGGCTAGACACATCTACTTCTTTACACTCGAAGATGAAAGAAGCACACAAGATCGAGCCTCCGCAGATCAACAATGAATGCATCGAGAAGGCACTAATCCAACTTACAGGAGCAATTATGGAAGTTGGATATCTTCTAAAGTGTATTCTTGTGGTTCTTGTTTTCTTTGGTCTTGCTTTTCTAGTCAAAATTTTGGTGATGTATTTCCATGTACCAAAAAAATCAATGATGAAAAAAAAGATATGTGTTTGCAAAGAAAAATGTACACGGTCGGGATGCATCCGCGCATTCGGCGCACGGCCACTGCATCCGAGAAATGGCCCGGACACGCCCCATTGCCCTGTCGAAACAGACAGAATCCAGGCAAAATGGATGTCCATTTGGGGTCGTGCATTGGAGTTGGCCTTACAAGTGGGACCGCAGTTGAGGAAACCGACTAATGACAAACCCCCACCTCGCCCGCCGCGCGATGGCTGAGTTAGAGAAACGACGAGGTTGAAGAGATTGTTGTATCATGGACTCTAAGAAATATAGTGTCAGATGGAAGTCGTGCTGGTGGTGTGTGTTGTACTCCTGGACGTGAATGCTTGTTCTGGCCCATGCCACCCTACTACTCCTACTACTTATAGTACTAGCAGTAGTATCGAGGATTCGAGGTGCTGGTTACGTACAACGAACACATTAACATATGGCCCACCTCACACTGTGGCCAAATTTCCTGGAGTTTGTGCTAGGTTAAAAAGTGTTCCTTGTGAGGATGGGTGGCTGGTCTCAAGTTTAAAACTTGTTGTATTACGTATGTAGACATAGAGATAGTGCAACATGTGAAGCTAGTACAAATAGTATACTATTGTTGATTTGCCTCGTCACATCACCCACTCAGAGAAGCGACTCGAAAGCCATTCATAAATTTAGTAAGTTTATCACAGGCATATCATTTTATTACATACAACAGGTCATCAACCCACAATGACAACGAGGATACATTATAAATACTAAAGTTTTCATCACACAACAAATAACAAGCAATGAAATGAACTTCAACTCAACCAAACCTCGGTGTTGGAAACGCTTGCTTTAAACCACAAGTGATTCTTTGGGAAGAGCCAGCTACTGTCAATCTTGAGACCAACGCAGGATTGAGCATCCAGGCTGAAGCGGCCTACTATATCACGACCAGGTAGGGAACCACCGCAATGTCCGACGTATAGATTTGCTTCTCATAAATGGTTGTGTCACAACAGTTGGACCGCCTTTCACCATCATTGGATAGTTTTTTTCCAAGGAAGAGCGAGTTTTCTCCAAGATTATCAATACTGTACCAGGAAGAAGGTGTTGGCACTAGCACACTAGTATCCATCCCGAATACCATGCAACGGGTGTTGGAATAGGTCCGGAGAGTGCGACCATGGGAGACAACACCTGCTCCCTCAGTAGTAACATCAGTAGTGGGCTGTATACAGACAAGAAGGGGTGATCCATCGGAATTAGTTGCCTACCGCCAGTGAGCATATGGGCCCTGCTCATCCTCATTCTCGTGATCATCACCATCGTCATCTCCCCCTTGGTTATAATTTTTTTCAAGTATAGCTGGTGGAATGTTCATAGGACCTTGGAAACACAAGAAGAAGGTTAATTAGTAAAGGGAAACTTGCTAACCCGCATGCATGTTGATGAAACAATTATAATTACGGCGAAAGACAAACGTACCAAAACTACGAGGATCCCATGCAAAAACAGTGCCACGAGTGGTGGCAGCAAACACAAGACCCTCGTATTGAATTGCATCACAGTACGCATCCGTGTATAGAAACTGATTTTTGAGCAATATCCATCCAATCGAACCACAAAGGACGGCAACAAGCTTGTCGAAGATAGCAGATAGTTCTTGTAATTCCAAGAGCAGTTGGGAACTCGACAAATTTCTATCTTCCATAGACGACAATCACTGTCGGTGTCAAAACCGGCGGATCTTGGGTAGGGGGTCCCGAACTGTGCGTCTAGGCGGATGGTAACAGGAGGCAGGGGAGACGATGTTTACCCAAGTTCGGGCCCTCTTGATGGAGGTAATACCCTACGTCCTGCTTGATTGTTCTTGATAATATGAGTAGTACAAGAGTTGATCTACCACGAGATCGAAGAGGCTAAACCCTAGAAGCTAGCCTATGGTATGATTGTTGTTGTCCGTCCTACGGACTAAACCCTCCGGTTTATATAGACACCGGAGGGGGCTAGGGTTACACATAGTCGGTTACAAGGAAGGAGATCTACATATCCGTACTGCCAAGCTTGCCTTCCACGCTAAAGAGAGTCCCATCCGGACACGGGACGAAGTCTTCAATCTTGTATCTTCATAGTCCAACAGTCCGACCAAAGGAGATAGTCCGGCTGTCCGGATACCCCCGGAATCCAGGACTCCCTCAGTAGCCCCTGAACCAGGCTTCAATGACGATGAGTCCGACACGGAGATTGTCTTCGACATTGCAAGGCGGGTTCCTCCTTTGAATACTTCATAGAAGATTTTGAACACGAGGATCGTGCCCGGCTCTGCAAAACAAGTTCCACATACAACCGTAGAGAGAATAATATTTTCACAAATCTAATCCACCGATGCATTTCGCAGTGTCACATCACACCACAGCCAGGTCACCATTCGAATCGCTTTTCACAACCAACCTCAGCGTGTTTCGCGAGGTGGCTTCCTTGGCACGTCTTGTCGAAGCAGAGATCGTGTCCCCTTATTACGGGATTCCCATCAATACGGACGTGGGTAACCCAACCGCGCCATCAATTACAGCGCTTGGGGGATAAGTGAGTTTTACCAGGCTGGTGGGGGTGCATAGTTTAGTCTGCCCTTATAAAGGGATAAGGGTTCACCTTTTTCTACCAACGCCTTCTTCTTCCTTGATCATCCATTCTCGCGCACTCGAGCTCCAGCGCCCAAGTCCACATCCTTCTCCTCAACCCTCTCCAAACATGTCCAGAGTGGGAGGCAAATGGATGGTCTCCTCCATCATGGAGGGAGACATCAAAAAGCTGCGCGGGGCTGGATACTTAGCCGCGGATATCGCGCACCGGCTGCCAGCCGCGGGGCAGATCGTCCCTACCCCAGAACCTCACGAAAGGGTGGTTTTCCTCACCCACTTCGTCCGCGGACTGGGGTTTCCCCTCCATCCATTCATCCGCGGCCTTATGTTCTATTACAGGCCGGACTTCCATGATCTGGCCTCGAATTTCATCCTCAACACCACGGTGTTCATCGTCGTGTGCGAGGCTTTCCTCCGCATCCGGCCCCACTTCGGCCTGTGACTGAAGACCTTTAATGTCAAACCGAAGGTAGTAGGCGGCCAACAAGCGGAATGCAGCGGAGCCATGGTGGGAAAAATGCCCAACGTTACATGGCTCGAAGGCTCCTACGTGGAGACCATAAAGGGGTGGCAATCGGGGTGGTTCCACATCACCGAGCTGCGCGACACCAACTGGGTAGCGGCCCCTGAGTTACGATCCGGAATCCCCATGCGGCTCACTTCCTGGAAGGAGAAGGGCCTGTCCTGGGGCTCATCGGTGGAGCTGGACGGACTCCATAAGTGTATCCGGAACATGATAGGCAAGAAACTCAAGCTTGTCAACATAGTCCAGGTCATGCTCTTCCGCCGGATCCTCCCGTGTCAACAACGGGCTTTCAACTTATGGGAGTTCGACCCAGCCCAGCACCAGACTCTACGCGAGCTCTTCGACACGACACATAAGGACGTTTGGAAGGTGCTGTTTAAGGGTGCCGAGGTCCCTCCTCCCCTTACCGAGGACCGCGGGCTAAGCGCGAAGCGCCCTGCGAATCCGGTAAGTTCTGTACATCTGATAGGGTATTTATTTCCCATAGCTTAACCATGTGTGGGGTCTGAGCTCCCATGCCTTTGACAGGACTGGGTGGAGACATCGGAGCAGATTGAGTGTCCGGCCCTTCTGCCCGAAGACCCTGCAGATGCTCTCCTGACGGAGATGCGGACTCCAACTCCTTATGAGGTGCCGGAGAAGATCAAGAAGAAGGCCACGGGAACCCGAAAGAGTTCCCGGCGCCAGGTGGTATCAGACTCATCGTCCGATAACTCCGAGACACACTCCTCCCGTGAAAACGAGGAGGAAAATGAAGGTTCTCCCCCTCCAGCTGGGGGAGACAAGAAAAGGAAGGCCGCCCCAACCGGGGAGGCCGAAGGGTCCAAGAAGGGAAGGACTCTCCTTCCAGACTGTTCCACCATCGCCGCCGACAGCGAAGACGAGTGGTTACTCAGGGCTAAGCCCCTGGCGAAGTCGTAAGTATTCGGATACCAGAGTAACTCATAGCATACTTTTATTGCACTGCTTCTCGTAACGTCGAATATGATCATGCAGTCCGCCCCGAGCCCGTATCGATGTATCCTCGTCGGACGGTTCCTTGGACTCGTCGGATATGAATACTTCCAACTGCCTCCTCTCCTCGCCCTATGGACAATGTCGAGGTATTGTCTCAAGCGGCACCGAGCCGGGGGGAGATAGTCCCGGAGGCGCCTCAAGGCGACCTTCCGGACTCCAGGCGCAAAGGGAGCAAGACTCCCCAGGGCTCCAAGTTCGGCCCTCAGCCGAACACCGCGCCGGAACCTCCAGTGGTTCCGGACTTCGGCAGGCGGCCCCCTTCCAAGAGGGGCAAGCCGCCCGTGCCGGTGACCTCTGTCCATCCAGAGGCACCGGACAACCTGCTGGGAGTGCTTCGCGGTGCTTCCATCGACGAAGAGCACCGCACTATTATGAGTGCGGTGATCAAGAAGGTTCAGTCCGCTAAGAGCGGACTGACTGAAGCCTGTGCCAGCCTTCTAACAGGCTTTGAGGTAAGTGTTTAAAATATAGGAAAATATTACCGCATAGACAGTAGCCCCTGATGCTCTGTTTGGTGTTCACAAAGAAAAGCCGAATAGAGGATCAAATAATATCTGCAGGAGTCTAATACAAGTATGTCTATATGCGTATGCAGGCTTCACTGCTGACCTCTGCCGCACTGACTGCGGAGGTCGCCGCACTGAAGCAGAACCTCGAGCGGTCCGAGAAAGAGCTCGGCCTTGCCAAGAGGCAGCTCGAGGAGAACAAAGGTAAGTAATACCTTGTCTATATATATATAACGATGTGGTTGCAAAATGATAGGATCATCACGGATGTGCCAGGGCCACAACCGAAGTGGCGACCCTGAAGCATGTGATCCTGCTCGTGTGATCCTGAGGCCGAAAAAAAATCGGCCAAGTGGCGACCCTGAAGTGACAACCGAAGTGGCGACCCTGAGGCCGAAAACAAAGCAGCCAAGGAGCGCACCGAGCGGGAAAAACAAGAGGCACGGGTGGGCGAGATGCAACAAGAGCTCCAGGCTCTCGTGAAGAAGCACGAGACTTTGGAGCTTGACTCAAAGACGCGAGAGTCCGAGCTTGCCGCGGCCCTCGAGAGCACGAAGCATGCCAAGGTTGCAGCCCAAAAGACCCTCCAGGAAATTGAGGCGATGAGGAAGATAGCGGCGGGTAAGGCATTCATTATGCAAAGCAAGCATGTGAAAGTAAATTACTTGTTACTTACCCGAGTCTGGAGCTCTCCAGGAGCATTCGCAAATTTGCCCTGCAGCGTGTCGAATGCCGCAAAGTACTACCAGGCCGAGGAGGGAAGCTTGACGGAGAATTTGTTCTGGTCTCAGTATACTGGGACCGAACACCCGATACCTGTGAGCGACCAGCTGAAGCAACTGGTCGAGCTGCACAAGGCGGCCGAACAGGCCATGAGGGGCCTTATAGTCCGGATGTGGCCTGGCGACTCCCTTCCCAACAGCTACTTCGGCCTGGTGAGGCGGCTTGTGGATGCCTGCCCACGGCTGGAAGTCATAAAGCGGTCCGTCTGCATCTAAGGTGCGCGCCGGGCTTTTGCCCGTGCGAAGGTGCACTGGGCCAAGATGGACGCCGAGAAGCTGGTGAAGGAGGGGCTGCCGTAGGGCAAGGAGCATCGCCACCCTGAAATATATTATGAGGGTGTCCTGAAGGGTGCCCGTCTTGTGGTGAACGAGTGTGTGAAGGATGTAATTTTTGAATGAACTTGCTCGTGTGATCCTGTGTTATGAAAACTTGTTCATGTGCGCTATGCAACGCTTGTTTGAATTTAAAATATTACCTTCTGTGCGGCTGTTTATCAAATCTGAGAGATGGCCAGTCGTCGGCTTCTGCCCCCATGCCACGAGTGCTGGGGTGTTCGGGATAAATCTGAGCACTCTTTTTCCCATTGTTGGGTCCTTTGAGGGAGGTGCTCAACGCAACGAACAAGGCAATCAGACTATAATGCTTTATCACTCTCACTTAGCCATAGAAGTCTACAATTTTAAATTTTGGCGAAGCCCCTAGTATTCGGAAGGCCGAATTCGGGGCGCTATACACGCCTAAGCCGGACAAAGCCGACTCCTCGCCCTAAGCGGCATAAGTCTTTAGGGACTCGAGACCTCTCGAACAGCGACCAGCTCTCGCCTTATCATGACAGTCAGTTTTAGCTTTCTCTACTGAGGTGCTTGCCCAGATGAACCGGGGAACAATCGCAGTAGTTCTCCCAGTGCTACCTTAGCCGATATAGCAGAACGTAAGGTACCAAAACATGGGAGCCGGGCAAACCCAACTATTGACCCAAGACATGATTCGGAGCTGATGCATATAATGCTATAAGTTTGGGGTGCCGCACTGTCGAAAGTGTTCGGACTTCTCACGCCGTATTATGGGGTACGCTTAAGCCCCTGGCGTATAGCCGTACCAGAGTGTACGGGTGCTGAATGTCATGAATGAACATATATATATATATAAGGAATAGAGAATGCGGTAATAGTCTAGTGCTATGCATTGTTTATTCAAAAAGGTGCGTCGAAGCAGAATGATACAAGTAGTGCGATAAGCAAAAAGTAGGACTATTTGACATGTCCCATCCAAGGGCAAGCTGAGGAATGGTATTTAAAGCAGGTATTTCACTCGTTATCAGAGACCACCTGGGAGTTCCATGGGGCGACGTAGCTTTCTGCCTCCTTGGTTGTTGTATCGTGTGTCCGGCAATCGTACTGCCAGACGGGATTTCCAAAGAGTAAAGTCCTGAAAGAGAGAAAAAAAATAACAAAGCGGGAAGCCCCTAGTGCGGTTGAGCCGCGTTTTGGGGCGTGCCGTAGTCGTGCCCCCCACCTATGCCCATGGTACTTTCAATGCGTAATTATGTATGCGTGGCACGGATTTCGCTGTTTGGCTGAGACTGGGGTGGGGGTCGCATTACTATGCGAGCTCGGAACGTGCCAGGCGGTTTGCAGATTACTCTGGGCGCGCTTAACGGTGTCCGGTCGTTTAATCACCGAACTGGTGGATTGCCTGAAGAGGCTGCTTTGTGCTTCTGCTGCGAGGGTCGCAGTGTGCTCCTTCGTGCGGAGAGAGTGCTCTGTGTTTCCATTGACTGTGATGACCCCCCTGAGGTCCTGGCATCTTGAGCTTGAGGTATGCATAATGCGGTACCGCATTGAATCTCGCAAATGCGGTTCGCCCGAGCAGTGCGTGATAGCCACTGCGGAACGGGACTATATCGAAGATTAACTCCTCGCTTCGGAAGTTATCCGGGGATCCGAAGACCACTTCCAGTGTGACTGAGCCTGTGCAATGGGCCTCTACACCTGGTATGACGCCTTTGAAGGTCATTTTTGTGGGTTTGATCCTTGAGGGGTCTATACCCATTTTGCGCACTGTGTCCTGATAAAGTAGGTTCAGGCTGCTGCCGCCGTCCATAAGGACTCGAGTGAGGTGAAATACGTCGATGATTGGGTCTAGGACCAGTGTGGCGAATCCGCCATGACGGATACTAGTGGGGTGGTCCCTGCGATCGAAGGTGATCGAACAGGAGGACCATGGGTTGAACTTTGGGGCGACTGGGTCCAATGCATATACGTCCCTTAGCGCACGCTTCCGCTCCCTCTTGGGGATGTGGGTTGCGTATATCATGTTCACCGTCCGCACTTGTTGGGGGAACTTCTTCTCTCCTCCAGTGTTCGGCGGCCGGGGCTCCTCCTCGTCATCGCTATGTAACCCCTTATCTTTGTTTTCGGCATTTAACTTGCCGGCCTACTTGAACACCCAACAATCCCTGTTGGTGTGGTTGGCTGGCTTGTCGGGGGTGCCGTGTATTTGACATGAGCGATCGAGTATACGGTCTAGACTGGACGGGCCCGGAGTGCTTCTTTTGAATGGCTTTTTCCGCTGACTGGGTTTAGAGCCTCTGAATCCAGCATTGACTGCCGTATCCTCGGTATTGTCGCTGTTGATGCGGCGCTTGTGTTTGTTGTGACGTGACCTGCCATTGCTATCCTTGGTATCTGAAGTACCATGGTTCTTTGATATGTTATTGCTGCGAGCCAGCCAGCTGTCCTCTCCCGCGCAAAAGCGGGTCATGAGTGTCGTGAGGGCTGCCATAGATTTCGGCTTTTCCTGGACAAGGTGCCAGGCGAGCCACTCGTCGCGGATGTTGTGCTTAAAAGCTGCTAGGGCCTTTGCATCCGGACAGTCGATGATTTGATTTTTCTTTGTCAGGAACCGTGTCCAGAATTGCCTGGCCGATTCCTCTGGCTGCTGAATTATGTGGCTCAAGTCATCGGCATCTGGTGGTCGCACATAAGTGCCCTGGAAGTTATCAAGGAATGCGGCTTCTAGATCTACCCAACAGCCAATGGATTCTGCTGGCAGGCTGTTGAGCCAATGCCAAGCTGGTCCTTTGAGTTTGAGTGGGAGGTATTTGATGGCGTGTAGATCGTCACCGCGGGCCATGTGGATGTGCAGGAGGAAGTCCTCGATCCATACCGCAGGATCTGTCGTGCCGTCGTATGATTCGATATTTACGGGTTTGAAACCCTGTGGGATTTGGTGATCCATTACTTCGTCTGTGAAGCATAGGGGGTGTGCGGCGCCTCTGTATTGGACTATATCACGACGCATCTCGAATGAGTCTTGTCCGCTGTGTTCGGCCCGGCCGGATTTACTTTTACTGTATTCGGCGTGACAGTTATCGTCTCGCGTAGTGGCGCGCCCTCATGATCCGTAGATCGATCTTGCGTGTTTTGCTTTGTCCTCCAATACGTCTCGTAGGTCTAGCGCATTTCCCCGTGCCTTGACATTTTTATTTGAGTGGCGTCGGGGTGCGGGCTGAGCTTTTGGCTGAAATGCCTCTCTGTCGTGGCCACGAGGTGGCCGATCAGCCGCGTCATACGCAGGAGATGTAGGTTTTAATGCTTCCTCCTCTAGTCGGGGTAGCAACCTGTGCTTTGGGTAACTCTTGGAGGGGCGTTCGAGTTCATATTCCTCGGCCGCAAGGACTTCAGTCCATCTGTCAGCTAGCAAATCTTGATCAGCTTGAAGCTGCTATTGCTTTTTCTTAAGGCTATTTGCCGTGGCTATAAGCCGGCGCTTGAAGTGCTCTTGCTCGATGGGATCCTCAGGGACGACAAATTCGTCATCGTCGAGGCTTGCCTCGTCTTCGGAGGGAGTCGTGTAATTATCATCCTCCGCCTCTCCATCTACCGCTCTCTCGGGAGGGCTGGCTTCTCCGTCCTCCTTCGCTAAATCTTGATGGAGGGGATTGTTGTCATCTTCGGCACTGTCCGGAGTGCTATTATCTCCTGTGCCGGTATCACCGCTTTTGCCTTGGCGAGACTTAGAGCGGAGCCGCCGACGTCGGCGCTTGGGTTGCTTCTTGGAGGGGTCATCCTTCGCTGTCCCGTCGCCATTGCCTTGTTTGGGTGTGTCCACCATATATATATATCATATGATGAGGTGGCTGTCCAGTGCCATGTGGGCAGTGGTTCTTGTTCGTCTCTTGCATCGTCGTCCATACCGTCGATGTCTTCGGAGTCGAAGTCGAGCATGTCGGTCAAATTGTTGACAGTGGCTACTAAGTGGGTGGTGGGTGGGCGGCGAATTTCTTCGTCATCCGCATCCCGATCCTGCCGGACATAGTTCGACCAGGACTCTCCTGACAAGGAGAGAGACCTTAATGAGTTCAGTATGTTGCCAAACGGCGAGTGCTGAAAGATATCCGCGGAGGTAAACTCCATGATCGGTGCCTAGTCGGATTTGATAGGCACGGGCGCAGGCGGTTCGGAGTCCGTGACCGGGGAAGAATTCGACAGTTTGGCGTCACGGCTCCCATGAAGGGTAAGGTCGGTATTTGGCTCGATCACCACTGAAGATGCGGCCTCCGTGGTGGGGTGTATCCACCCGTCCTTGGATGGCGCAACTGGCTCCGAATTGAGGGTCGGAGCGGTCGCTGGTGCGATTTCCCGAACACTGTCCGATGGTGGAGCTAAATCATGCTCATCGTGAACGTGCAGCACACTCGGCAAGGGCTCGAATCCATCGAAGATCAAGTCTCCGCAGATGTCGGCCGTGTAGTTTAAGCTTCCAAACCTGACCTGGTGGCCAGGGGCGTAACTCTGAATCTGCTCCAGATGGCCAAGCAAGTTGGCCCGCAGTGTGAAGCCACCGAATACAAAGATCTGTCCAGGGAGAAAAGTCTCACCCTGGACTGCATCGCTATCGATGATCGAAGGAGCCATCAAGCCTAACGATGAAGACACAGAGGAACTCTCAATCAAAGCACCAATGTCGGTGTCAAAACCGGCGGATCTCGGGTAGGGGGTCCTAAACTGTGCGTCTAGGCGGATGGTAATAGGAGGCATGGGACATAATGTTTACCCAGGTTCGGGCCCTCTGGATGTAGGTAATACCCTATGTCCTGCTTGATTGTTCTTTATAATATGAGTAGTACAAGAGTTGATCTACCACGAGATCGAAGAGGCTAAACCCTAGAAGCTAGCCTATGGTATGATTGTTGTTGTCCGTCCTACGGAATAAACCCTCCGGTTTATATAGACACCGGAGGGGGCTAGGGTTACATAGAGTCGGTTACAAGGAAGGAGATCAACATATCCGTACTGCCAAGCTTGCCTTCCACGCCAAGGAGAGTCCCATCCGGACACGGGACGGAGTCTTCAATCTTGTATCTTCATAGTCCAACAGTCCAGCTATCCGGATACCCCCGGAATCCAGGACTCCCTCAATCACCATGATCGTATTTGAATGTACGTAGATCATCTGTGTGCTCAACCTCAGGGCACTCTGAGATATTTGGAAGTGGAATCCACCGACGAGGGTACACACACATGTTCGCACTCGCAATTGTACCCAATATAAACAACCCAATCTCCATTTGCACCAGCCCAGGCCTTACCCTGAAGCGATGACATCTTGACATCACACGTATCATTATCAAGCGGCATCAACTTGCACAAGGCTATGCCTCTGTCGTCCGCGCCCATGCGAACAAGCTTATAGCGAAGAAGATAAGGGAGATCAAACCGCTCCTGGACCCTTGCATTCCTTGTAATGATGTTATTAGTTGAGTCGAGAATGGTCTTGAACGCCATGCTAGCTGAGGTGATGACGTCGCATCGATCAATGAGTTCCCGCACCACATCATCTTTCAGACCGGGGCAAGAATAGCGGGGTCGTTTCTGGCTTGTTCCCTCCATGGAGAAGGCGATCGAACAATGGCAGAAGGAAGGGTGAAGGCAAATGGAGGAGGGAGGAAGAGCGTGCGACAACAGTTCCAAATTGAGAGGGAAAGGCGAAGACTCGGTGGACGGTTGCCAGTTTGCCACGGTACATGAAAAGGCACCCCGGCCTACACGTCCTTTTGGAAATTGTACAAAAGGACTCGCCTTCGTCTCACTGACATGTTGGAACGGGACCACATGTCAACGAAACATGGTGTGTAATTTCTCGTGCAAAATGCGATCTGGTCGCGTTGGCCCGAGGTGCCACATTAGTTATCGACCTTTATTTTTTAACATACAATCTGAGTGGATAGCTCCTGTGGTCATCACACGTGAGCGGATATATAGGTGGGCTAGGTGGGCAGGCGGCAACAATCTAAGTGCTAAAAGAGTTGATCTCAAAAAAAGAGTTGATCCAATGCTTGGTTTTGTTTGGATTTTCCAACTATGACCATTGGATAGAGTGAATCAATGGCTTACGTTCAAAGTTATTCTCATACTATAGAATGGTATAGGAACGTGGAGAGATTTGGTTGATTTTATATCGCTAAATAATATAAAATATTATGAGTGCAGACGCTCCACCCCGAGGTTTGTTGCTCCTTCTCGGTCATCGAGAATCTATGTTCTTCCACTCTTTCATCTAAGACATGAGCTTTGTTCATCCTTTTTCTGACATGCGGGACATCTATATGCCTCCATTTTACAAAATCATACTATATGCCTCCATGACACGCGGGACATCTAGCATCAAGGTGGCGTGTCATGCAAGTAAATGGAGATATGCAATGCGTAAGTGAGTCGTGCACTTAGATGGCACCTAATACTACTATGCAATATTTTTTCTCCTTGATGGCACGTGAATAGTGCACGTACTCAATGACAGAGCACGGGATGGTAGCCATGGACATGGTTGGCCCTTTTTGAAGAGAGTACTAATAAATAACTTTGATGTGTCCCTTAACTTGCAGAACAACGAGAAGCTTGGTTACTACGCCTTCTCCCTCGCCAACGTGTGCGCGGTGGCTCACAGCACGAGGAGAAACTTTTGATTACAAGCGGTGGAGGTGCAGCAATTCATTTGGTGTCAGATTGCCAGAAGTACTACTGTAGTACCATCATTATTGTTCGACTTCCGGAAGAGGAGAAGAGCCAAGCGCAAGGTCACCTAGTAACCTAGTACAGTACTACTATAGCCAAAGCTGGTCCACCTTTTTAGAGCATGGTTAATTAATATAGGCAGCTCTTGCAATGGCACATCATCTAGAGCAAGAACTCTCTTCATAGGAACAAAGGAAGTGAAACAAAAGTTGGAGTGGATGCTAGATTTCCAATTAAAACATGATTACATAGGAAAAAAATCCTATAACATTCTATCCTACGAGTCAAACGACCAATGTAGGAAAATTATGAGGGGGGGGGGGGTGAGGGAGTCCTGGATTAGGGGGTGTTCAGTTAGCCGAACTATACCTTCAGCCGGACTCCCGGACTATGAAGATACAAGATTGAAGACTCCGTCCCACGTCCGGAAGGGACTTTCCTTGGCATGGAAGGCAAGCTTGGCGATATGGATATGAAGATCTCCTACCATTGTAACTGACTCTATGTAACCCTAACCCTATCCGGTGTCTATATAAACCAGAGGGTTTTAGTCTGTAGGACAACATACACATCAACAATCATACCATAGGCTAGCTTCTAGGGTTTAGCCTCTGATCTCGTGGTAGATCTACTCTTGTACTACCCATATCATCAATATTAATCAAGCAGGACATAGGGTTTTACCTCCATCGAGAGGGCCCGAACCTGGGTAAAACTTCATGTCCCTTGCCTCCTGTTACCATCCGGCCTAGACGCACAGTTCGGGACCCCCTACCCGAGATCCGCCGGTTTTGACACCGACATTGGTGCTTTCATTGAGAGTTCCTCTGTGCCGTTGCCGTCAGGCCCGATGGCTCCTACGATCATCGATGGCGATGCAGTCCAGGGTGAGGCCTTCCTCCCCGGACAGATCTTCGTCTTTGGCGGCTTCGCACTGCGGGCCAAATCACTTGGCCATCTAGAGCAGATCGAAAGCTACGCCCCTGGCCGTCAGGTCAGGTTCGGAAATTTAAACTACGTGGCTGACATCCGCGGGGACTTGATCTTCAGCGGATCCGAACCACCGCCAAGCGCACCGCACTGTCACGACGAGCATGATCTAGCTCTGCCGCCGAACAGTGCCCTGGAGGCCGCACCCGCATCGGCTCTGACCCTTAGTCCGGAGCCAACCGCGCCGATCGAGGATGAGCGGTTGGACGCCACCTCGGTTGAGCCGAACACCAGGCCCGTACTCTGTGAGACTCGTGACTCCACGGAGCCGTATTCTTCTCCCGACTCTGAACCCTCCACGCCCCTGCCGATCGAATCCGATTGGGCGCCGATCATGGAGTTCACGGCCGCGGACGTCTTTCAGCACTCGCCTTTCGGCGATATCCTGAAGTCACTGAAGTCTCTCTCTTTATCAGGAGAGCTTTGGCCGGACTACGGTCAGCAAGGTTGGGGTACGGATGATGAAGAAATTCAAAACCCACCCACCACCCACTTTGTAGCCACTGTCGACGACTTAACCGACATGCTCGACTTCGACTCCGAAGACATCGACGGTATGGACGCCGATGAAGGAGATGATGAACCAGCGCTTACTAGGCCCTGGAAAGCCACCTCGTCATATGACATATACATGGTGGACACCCCAAAAGAGGGAGAGGGCGATGGAACAGCGGAGGATGACCCCTCCAAGAAACAGCCCAAGCGCCGGCGTCAGCGGCGCCGCTCAAAATCCCACCAACACAAAAACAGTGATTCCAGCACGGGAGATAATAATACTCCGGAGAGTGCCGAAGAAAACCCCCTCCAGCAAGGTTTAGCACAGGAGGATGGAGAAACCAGCCCTCATGGGAGAGCGGCAGACAGAGAGGTCGAGGACAATAATTATATGCCTCCCTCTGAAGACGAGGCAAGCCTCGCCGACGACGAATTCGTCATGCCAGAGGATCCCGTTGAGCAAAAGCGTTTCCAACGCAGGCTTATGGCCACGGCAAGAAGCCTCAAGAAAAAACAACAACAACTCCGAGATGATCAAGATTTGCTGGTTGACAGATGGACCGAAGTCCTTGCGGCCGAAGAGCATAAACTCGAACGCCCCTCCAAGAGTTACCCAAAGCGCAGGTTGCTACCCCAATTAGAGGAGGAAGCACTTGATGCGGCCGAACGGCTACCTCGTGGCCGCGACAGAGAGGCCTCTCGGCCCTCCACTCAAGCCGCACCCCGTACCAAGGCACGGGAATATGCGCCGGACTTACGAGACATGTTGGAGGACAAGGCAGGGCAAACACGATCGATCTACGGATCGCATGGGCACCCCATGGCTCGAGACGGTAACCGTCACGCCGGCCACAAATTCAGCAGGGCCGAACACAATAGACAAAACTCATTGGAGCTACGTCATGATATCGCCCAGTACAGAGGCGCCGCACACCCACTGTGCTTTACAGACGAAATAATGGATCATCAAATCCCCGAGGGTTTCAAACCCGTAAACATCGAATCATATGATGGCACAACAGACCGTGCGGTATGGATCGAGGATTATCTCCTTCATATCCACATGGCCCGCGGCAACAATTTTCACGCCATCAAATACCTCCCACTCAAGCTTAAAGGACCAGCTCGGCATTGGCTCAACAGCTTGCCAACAGGATCAATCAGTTGTTGGGAGGACCTGGAAGCCGCATTCCTCGACAATTTCCAGGGCACTTATGTGCAACCCCCAGATGCCGATGACCTAAGTCACGTAATTCAGCAGCCAGAGGAATCGGCCAGGCAATTCTGGACACGGTTCCTAACAAAGAAAAATCAAATAGTCGACTGTCTGAACGCTGAGGCCCTAGCAGCCTTCAAGCACAATATCCGTGACGAGTGGCTGGCCCGGCACCTTGGACAGGAAAAGCCGAAATCTATGGCAGCACTCACGACACTCATGACCCGCTTTTGCGCGGGAGAAGACAACTGGCTTGCTCGTAGCAACAATATGACCAAGAACCCTGGTAGTTCGGACACCAGGGACATTAGTGGTAGGTCGCATCGCAACAAGCAGAAGCGCCGCATTAACGGCGACAATGCTGAGAATACGACAGTTAATGCCGGATTCAGAGGCTCTAAATCCGGTCAGCGGAAAAAGCCATTCAAAAGGAATCCTAGGGGCCCGTCCAGCTTGGACCGAATACTCGACCGCTTGTGCCAAATACATGGCACCCTCGAAAAGCCGGCCAATCACACCAACAGGGATTGTTGGGTGTTCAAGCAGGCAGGCAAGTTAAGCACCGACAATGAAGACAAGGGGCTGCATAGCGACGACGACGAGGAGCCCCGGCCACCGAA
The DNA here is from genome assembly GCF_002162155.2 of Triticum dicoccoides. Lineage (NCBI taxonomy): Eukaryota > Viridiplantae > Streptophyta > Magnoliopsida > Poales > Poaceae > Triticum > Triticum dicoccoides. The sequence continues at coordinate 536,091,109 of NC_041384.1, read as the reverse complement.
CAACAATGGACAGAAGGGTTTCCCCCCACAGGTGCGGACGTTGAACATGATATACGCCACCCACGTCCCAAAAAGGGAGCGGAAGCGCGCGTTAAGGGACGTATACGCGGTAGAGCCAGTCGCCCCAAAGTTCAACCCATGGTCCTCCTGCCCGATCACCTTTGATCGAAGAGACCATCCCACTAGCATCCGTCATGGCGGATTTGCCGTATTGGTTCTAGAACCAATTATTGACGGATTTCATCTCACTAGAGTCCTCATGGACGACGACAGCAGCCTGAACCTGCTTTACCAGGATACAGTGCGAAAAATGGGCATCGATCCCTCGAGGATTAAGCCCACCAAAACGACCTTTAAAGGCGTAATACCAGGTGTAGAGGCCAACTGTACAGGCTCAGTCACACTTGAAGTGGTCCTCGGATCCCCGGATAATTTCCGAAGCGAGGAATTGGTCTTTGACATAGTCCCATTCCGCAGTGGCTATCATGCACTGCTCGGATGAACCGCATGCGCCAAATTCAATGCGGTACTGCACTACGCATACCTTAAGCTCAAGATGTCAGGCCCTCGTGGAGTAATTACGGTCAATGGAAACACCAAACGCTCCCTCCGAACGGAGGAGCACACGGCGGCCCTTGCAGCGGAAGTACAAAGCAGCCTCTCCAGGCAGTTCTCCAGTCCGGCCATTAAACGTCCGAACACCATCAAGCGCGCCCGGAGTAACCTACAACAAGACCGCCTGGCACGTTCCGAGCAGGCGTAGCAATACGGCCCCAACCCCAACCCTAGCAAAAAGGCGACGCCAGTACTTCGTGTACATAATTACGCTCTAGAAATACCATGGGCATAGGGGGAGGGGCACCATCACGACACGCCCAAAACACGGCTTAAACCGCACCAGGGGCTGCCGATTTTTTACTTTTCTCTTACTTCCAGGACTCTACTCTTCGGAAGGCCTGTTCGGTAGTTCAATTGCCGCACAAATGATGCAAGAACCAGGGAAGCAGACAAGCCATGCCGCATTACGGAAATCCCAGGTGGTCTCTATCACGAGCAGTATACCTGTTTCGCATACTATTCCGCAGCTTGCCCCTGGAGCAGACATGTTAAATAGTCCAACTTTTCGTTTATCACATTACTTGTATCGTTCTGCTTTGATTGCAGCCATTTCTAATAAACAATGCATAGCTTTTGTCTATTTTTGCACTATCTTTTTATAAATAAATGTTCCTTAATGACATGTTGCACCCGTACAACTTGGTACAGCCAAAATACGCCAGGGGCTTTTAGCACCCCTCAATATGGCGTGAGAAGTCCGAACACTTTCACAAGTGCAGCACCCCGAACTTATAGCATTATATGCATCAACTCTGAATCATGTCTTGGGTCAATAGTTGGGTTTGCCCGGCTCCTATGTTTTGGTGCCTTACGTTCCGCTATATCGGCTAAGGTAGCACTAGGAGAACCACTGCGATTGTGCCCCAGTTGAGCTGGGCCGAGCACCTCAGTGGAGAAAGCTAAAACTGACTGTCATGATGAAGTGAGAGCTGGTCGCTGTTCGAGAGGTTTTTTTCGAGTCCCTAAAGACTTATGCCGCTTAGGGCGCCGAGTCGGCTCTGTCCAGCCAAGGCGTGGATAGCGCCCCGAACTCGGTCTTCCGAATACTAGGGGCTTCGCCGAAATTTAAAATTATAGAATTCTATGGCTAAGTGAGAGTGTTCACGCATTATAGTCCGATTGCCTCGTTCGTCGGGCTGAGCGCCTCCCTCGAAGGACCCAAACATGGAAAAAAGAGCGCCCAGATTTATCCCCGAACACCCCAGCACTAGTGGCAAGGGGGCAGAAGCCGACGACTCGCCATCTCTCAGTATTGATAAACAGCCGCACAAAAGGTAATATTTTAAATTCAAGCAGCATTGCTCAGCGCATATGAACAAGTTTTCAGTGCACAGGACAAAAACGAGCGAGTTTTACTCAAAAATTACATCCCTAGTACATTCATCCGCTACAAGGCGGGCACCCTTCAGAACATCCTTATAGTAGTTTTCGGGCTTGTGATGCTCTTTCCCCGCTGGTGGCCTGTCCTTCACAAGCTTCTCCGCATCCAGCCTGCCCTAGTGCACCTTAGCGCGGGCAAAGGCCCTACGGGCACCTTCAATACATACGGAGCGCTTGATGACTTCGAGCCTTGGACAGGCCTCCACCAGCCGCCACACCAGCCCAAAATAGCTCCCAGGTAGAGCCTCTCCAGGCCACAACCGAACTAGGAGGCCCTTCATGGCCTGTTCGGCCGCCTTGTGGAGCTCGACCAGTTGTTTCAGCTGGTCGCTCAGGGGCACGGGGTGTCCAGCCTCAGCATACTGAGACCAGAATACCTTCTCCATCGAGCTGCCCTCCTCGGCTCGATAGAATGCGGTGGCATCGGATACACTCCGGGGAAGATCTGCAAATGCCCCTGGAGAGCTCCGGATTCGGGTAAGTATCAAGTAACTCACATTTATGTGTTTACTTTGCATAAAGAATGCCTTACCCGCAGCTATTTTCTTCACCTCATCCAACTCCTGGAGGGTCTTCTGGGATTCGGCCTTGGCAGACTTAGCATTTTTAATAGCTGCCGCGAGCTCGGACGCTCGCGTCTTCGAGTCAAGCTCCAAACTCTCATGTTTCTTCATGAGAACCTGGAGCTCTTGCCGCACCTTGCCAACCTCGGCCTCATACCTCTCCCGCTTGGTGCGCTCCGCGGCCGCACTCTTCTCGGCCTCGAGCAGCGCTTGCTTAAGGGTCGCCACCTCAGATGTGGCCCCTACAATAGCCATGTTAATCCTGTCATTTCTTGCAATTGCACCTTTTTATATACATATTCAACCAAGGTATTTCTCCCTCGAGCTGCTTCTTGGCACGCCCGAGCTCTTGCTCGGACTTCTCGAGGCTCTGCTTCAGCGTGTCCACTTCCGCAATAAGTACGGTGGACACCAGCACAAAAGCCTGCACACGCATATTGACTCCTTTTGTTAGACTCCTGCGAATTTTCTTGATCCTTTATTCGGCTTTTCTTCCCGAACAACAGAGCATCAGGGGCTACTGTCTATGCAGTAATATTATTTACACATTATTTACTTACCTCAAAGCCCGTCAAAAGGCTAGTACAAGCTTCAGTCAGTCCGCTCTTGGCGGACTGAACCTTCTGGACCACCGCACTCACAATAGCGCGGTGCTCCTCGTCGATGGAGGCGCCTTGGAGCGCCTCCAACATATTGTCCGGCGCCTCCGGGTGGACAGGGGTCACCGGCACGGTGGACTTGCTCCTCTTGGAAGGAGGTCCCCCGCCGGACTCCGGAACCCTTGAAGGTTCCAGAGCGGTGTCCGGCCTAGAGCCGGACTTGGAGCCCTGGGGGGTTTCATCCCCTTTACTCCTGGAGTCCGGGAGGTCGCCTTGCGGCGCCTCCGGGACCACCTCCTCCCTGCCCGGAACCTGTTGGGACAACACCTCAACGTCGTCCATAGGGCGGGGGGAGGAAGCCGTCGGAAGCGAGTTCACATCCGACGAGTCCAGTGAGCCGCTCGACGACGCGTCGAGCCGGTCTTTGGGTGGGCCGCATAAGCATGTTTGACATAAGGGAAAGCTGTGCAATAAACGAATACTATGAATTACTCCGGTATCCGGATACTTACGATTTTTCCAGGGGCTTGGCCCTGGGCTGCCACTCCTCTCCGCCGTCGTCGGCGTCATTGGAGTAGTCTGGAGGAAGGGTTTTCCCCTTCTTGGACCCTCCGGCCTCCTCGGAGAGGGCGGCCTTCCTTTTCTTCTCTCCTCCCGCTGGAGGGGGAGAGGTCTCTTCTTCTTCCTCCTTGTCTTCACGAGAGGAAGGCGCTTCGGGACCGTCAGATGATGAATCCGACACCTCCTGGCGCCGGGCACTCTTTCGAGTCCCCGTGGCCCTTTTCGTGGCCTTCTTCTCTGGCACCACATAGGGCGCCGGAACCAGCAGCTTCGCTAAGCGAGCGTCCACTGGGCCTTCGAGCAAAGGAGCCGGATAGTTGATCTATCCGGACGTCACCTCCCAATCCTGTCAAAGATAAGGGAGCTTAGATCCCGCATAGAGTCAAACTATGAAAAACTGATACCCTGTAAAAGGACAAAAACAGCTTACCGCATGAGCGTGATGCTGAGTACTGAATCCACGATCCTCGGTAGCGGATGCGGGAGCCTCGACGCCTTTGAAAAGCATCCTCCAGGCATCTTCGTACATCGTGTCGAAGAGCCTGTTTAGAGTTTGATGCTGTGCCGGGTCGAACTCCCACATGTTGAAGGCCCGTCGTTGACACGGGAGGATCAGGCGGATGAGCATAACCTGGACTACATTGACAAGCTTGAGCTTCTTGTCCACCAGGGTTTGGATGCATGTTTGGAGTCTGGTCAGCTCTCCTTTTTTACCCCAAGACAGACCTGTCTCCTTCCAGGAGGTGAGCCACGTAGGGGGGGCGATCGAAACTCAGGGGGTGCAACCCATTCGGCGTCGCGCGGCTCAGTGACGTAAAACCACCATGATTGCCACCCCTTCAGGGTCTCCATGAAGGAGCCCTCGAGCCACAGGACGTTGGCCATCTTGCCAACCATGGCACCGCCGCACTCTGCCTGGCTGCCGCGCACCACCTTTGGCTTGACGTTGAAAGTCTTAAGCCATAGGCCGAAATGGGGGCGGATGCGGAGGAACGCCTCGCACATGACGATAAACGCCGAGATGTTGAGGACGAAGTTCGGGGCCAGATCGTGGAAATCCAGGTCATAGTAGAGCATGAGCCCCTGGACAAATGGATGCAGAGGGAAGCCCAATCCGCGGAGGAAATGGGGGAGGAATACCACCCTGTCATGGGGCCTAGGAGTGGGGATGAGCTGCCCCTTTTCGGGAAGCCGGTGCGCGATGTCGCTAGCCAGATATCCGGCCTTCCTCAGCTTTTTGATGTGTCCGTCCACTTGCCTCCCGCTCCGGACATGACTGGAGAAGGTTGAGGTGGTAGTACGGACTTGGGCACTGGAGCTCGAGTGCGCAAGAATGGATATGCAAAGGAGGAGGAAGGCATGGGTGGAAAGGTGGATCCTTATCCCCTTATATGGGTGGACGCAACTACATGTCCCCACCAGCCTGGTAAAACTCTCTTATCTCCAAGTGCCGTAATCAAAGGCGCGGTTGGGTTACCCACGCCCGTATTGATGAGAATCCCGGAATAAGGGGACACGATCTCTGCTTTGACAAGACGTGCCAAGGAAACCGCCTCGCATGACGCGCTGAGGTGGGATAATGAAACGACTCGGTTAAAAAGCTTGGCCGTGGTGTGTCGCACTACGGAATACGTCAGCAGATTAGATTTGTGTAAATATTATTCTCTCTATGGCAATATGTGGAAAACTTATTTTGCAGAGCCGGACACTATCTTTGTGTTTAAAATCTTCTATAAAGTACTTGGAGGAGGAACCCGCCTTGCAATGCCGAAGACAATCTGCGCGCCGGACTCGTCGTCATTGAAGCCTGGTTCAGGGGCTACTGAGGGAGTCTTGGATTAGGGGGTGTTCGGATAGCCGAACTATACCTTCAGCTGGACTCCCGGACTATGAAGATACAAGATTGAAGACTCTGTCCCGCGTCCGGAAGGGACTTTCCTTAGCGTGGAAGGCAAGCTTGGCGATACGGATATGAAGATCTCCTACCATTGTAACCGACTCTATGTAACACTAACCCTATCCGGTGTCTATATAAACCGGAGGGTTTTAGTCCGTAGGACAACATACACATCAACAATCATACCATAGGCTAGCTTCTAGGGTTTAGCCTCTCTGATCTCGTGGTAGATCTACTCTTGTACTACCCATATCATCAATATTAATCAAGCAGGACGTAGGGTTTTACCTCCATCGAGAGGGCCCGAACCTGGGTAAAACTTCGTGTCCCTTGCCTCCCGTTACCATCCGGCCTAGACGCACAGTTCGGGACCCCCTACCCGAGATCCGCCGGTTTTGACACCGACAGGGGGTCTCTCCAATAGTGTTCCTCGGCTCGCACCTAGCATCACGGTGGTTGAACTTGGAGTCATTCATATGGTACACGTGGCATCTCAGATCTGGACACAAGGTGACGCGACATCTCACTTCCTTCGCCATTTGTAGCGGCACGCCGGTGGAGGGCTAGCATACTCCAGTATTAGGTTGGCTCTATGTGATGTGGCAACTTCATATACTAACTGGATGCTGGCTATACTACTACGGTACTCACACTCCAAGAAGTGACTCGAAAACCATTCATAAATTGAGTCTATGACATGCATTTGCAAATGTACCATTCATTACATACAACAAGTCATCAACACACAACGACAACGAGGATACATGTTGGATTATAGATTATTTCCAACTAGACATTTTAGTAAATACTAAAGTTTTCATCACACAACAAATAACAAGCAATGAAATGAACTTCAACTCAACCAATCCTCAGTGTTGGAAACGCTTGCTTTGAACCATAGGTGCTCTGGGAAGGGCCAGCTATTGTCAATATCGAGAGCAACGCAAGACTGATCAGCCAGGCTGAAGCGGCATATATCAGGACCAGGGTAGGGAACCACCGCAATGTTCGAGGTATAGATATAGTTGCTTCTCATAAATGGTAGTAACGTTGTGTCAACAACAGTTGGATCGCCTTTGACCATCATTGGATAGTTTTGTCCAAGGAAGAGGGAGTTTTCTCCAAGACTATCAATACTGAACGAGGGAGAAGGTGTTGGCGCTAGCACACTAGTATCCATCTTGAACACCCTGCAACGGGTGTTGGAATAGGTCCGGAGAGGGCGACCATGGGAGACAACACCTGCTCCCTCAATAGTAACAATCAAAGTGCACTGTATACAGACAAGAAGAGGTGATCCATCGGAATTAGTTGCCAGGCACCACTGAGTATATAAGTTCTGCTCGTCCTCATGCTCGTGATCATCACCATCGTCATCTCCCCCTTGGTTATAATTTTTTTTCAAGTATAGGTGGTGGAATGTTCACAGGACCTTGGAAACACAAGAAGAGGGTTAATTAGTAATGGGAAACTTGCTAACCCGCATGCATGTGGATGAAACAATTATAATTATGGTGGAAGACAAACGTACCGAAACTATGAGGATCCCATGCAAAAACAGTGCCACGAGTGGTGGCAGCAAACACAAGACCATCGTATTCAATTGCATCACAATACTCATCCATGTACAGAAACTGATTTTTGAGCAATATCCATCCAGTCGAACCATGAAGGACACCAACAAGCTTGTCGAAGATAGCAACAACTTCATAGTTCTTGCAATTCCAAGAGCGGTTGGGAACTCGACAAATTGCTATCTTCCGTAGACGACAGTCACCATGATTGTATTTGAACATACATAAATCATCTGTGTGCTCAACCTCAAGGCACTCTGAGATTTTTGGAAGTGGAATCCGCTGACGAGTGTACACATTCACAAGTTCCCACTCGCAATTGTACCCAATATAAACAACCCAATCTCCATTTGCGCTAGCCCAGGACTTACCCTGAAGCGATGGCATCTTGACATCACATGTATCGTTATCAAGCGGCATCAACTTGCACAAGGCAAGGCCTCTGTCGTCCGCGCCCATGCGAACAGGCTTATAGCAAAGAAGATAAGGGAGATCAAACCGCTCCTAGACCCTTGGGTTCCTTGTAATGATGTTATTAGTTGAGTCGAGAATGGTCTTGAACGAACCTGCCATGCTAGCCGAGGTGATGACGTTGCACCGATCAATGAGTTCCCCCACCACGCCATCTTTTAGATCAGGGAAAGAATAACGGGGTCGTTTACGGCTTGTTCCCTCCATGGAGAAGATGATCAAACAATGTCAGAAGGAAGGGTGGAGGCAAATGGAGGAGGGAGGAAGAGCGTGCGACAGTAGTTCCAAATCGAGAGGGAAAGACGAAGAGTTGGTGGACGGTTGCCAGTTTGCCACGGTACACGAAGAGGCGCTCCGGCCTACATGTCCTTTTGGAAATTTTACAAAAGGACTCGCCGTCGTCTCACTGACATGTTGGAACGGGACCACATGTCAACGAAACATGGTGTGTAATTTCTTGTGTAAAATGCTATCTGGCCGCGTTGGCCCGAAGTGCCGCATTAGTTATCGACATTTTTTTAATGGTGTGCTGTTCAGTTTTGAAGCACGACTAACTGGTACTGTTTGCAGAGAAAATATAAACTACTCTACCACTACTCCACCTCTAGTACTAGTAATATAAAAAATATATATAGGTTGGAGCTTCAGAGCTTTCTTGCTAAGGGTTGCCCACTTGCTTCTCACACTATCACCCTCTCTCCAGATCTAAAAAATACGGCCTCTCTCTCCCTCCTCACCAGTGTTCATAGGTCCACCGGGGAAGAAAAGGACGTGCAACGTTGACGCACTCGTCGTCGGCGAGCGAGGTCACGCACTGACAACAAGGACGTCCTCTCAGACCTAGCGCCCACGCGGGATGGCCTCCGTCCCCAAGCTCGCTGCCGTAGTGCGTGCGGAGGATGACGATCACGAGCAAAGCCACTTCCCACCAACCCTAAGGTATGCTACCTCTTTTCGTACCATACCCTTGTTCTATTGCCCCAACTGCCACGTCGCTGCATGTGGATCTTTCCCCACTCCACCATCTTCCCAATTTCCTATCCTCTGGTCTGCTGGTCACGCAGACGAAAACCTTGATTTGCACTATTAAAGGAAAAATCCATGTCTGGGTTGAATAAGGAAAGGAAGGGCGACTATACTGTCCAAGAGAGTAGGCATCGAACTTGCATCTAGGTTGAAAAGGGGAAAATCAATAGCTAAGGAACGAGTCTCATGTCTCTTGGTTGAAGAAGGGTAGAAAGGCATGACAACGCAATAGAGAATGACCAGATCGATCGGTTTGTTGTCCTCACGTAGAAAAAAGGTGGCTAAAGAGAACAAAAATGGGACGTAATCCACATATGCTGCCTGGATATTTGTTGCTATGGGCAACCATACCTCCCTCACCACTCTATGTGTCTGTGGAGGTACATCGTACTGGTGCGCCCACTGTTCGAATGGGTCTCCCATGCTCTTAATGCCACTTTTTTGCTGTTAGTATAACGCCAGCGGTAAAGTCAACCAATGCTACTGCTAAAGTGATGCCACATTTAACTAATGCCGCACTCAGTCTAATGCCACCGATAAATTTAAGCAATGCCATTTAATGTCTCTAGATTATTTCAGGGTTAGCTGTTGATTGTGGATGTATTAAAGATTTTTCAGCTAAGGCATTCTAATGTTGTTGCATAGCCAGTATACCAACGATGAAACTTGTTACTACCTTCAGACTTTTGCAAATAGGGAATTTTTTAATACTGTCATTAGTTAATAATGCTAGTTACCTTCAGACTTTTGTATTTGGTTTAATGCTCTTGCACAACTAGTATACCAATGCTGAAACTTGTTACCTTTACATTTTGTATTGTTAATTCTTATAGAAATCTTCCAGTGCTAGAGCTTATGGAAATCTGTTCAGTAAAACCATTGTACTGTACCCTGTAATAAAATAACTACTCTACTGTTGCACTAGCCACTAGATTAGTGTATATTTGTACTATTCGAATGGTGTTGCATTAGCGTATGGACATATATAAAGTGTGACAAGCTTTCCTAGATATGTGCTCAATAAAACTACTACCTATTTTTTCTAAATACGGGACGTTTGGGTACTTTAAATTGAACTGCGAAAATGTCTTATATTAAGGAACAGAGGGTGTAGAGTTCACTCAAATTATCCCGGTAAAGCTAGTCACACCTTTATTAAAATTAATGTTCATTATGTTATCGGAGGAGGTCCGTACGTTTGTCTCTAATACCTGTCGACTACATACCTGACATCATGATGTAATGTTAAGTCATTTCCTTTTGTATAGTGTCACTAAATTGTCAAGGCGGTGATGGCATTTTATTTTAGTTGAACTACACAAAATATGCTTAAAAGAAGAGGAAAGGTGAGGAATCGATCATTCTTTCAGAAATAACTATATATGCCTTTCTGACATCAGCCACTGTTGCCTTATTTATTCCTTCAAATAGGTGGTTAGAAACAGTCTTGCTACCTTTTCCCATTAAGAAATTGGAATGCTTATATTTGTGAGTCTATGCTTCAACTAGTGCCACTTTTATAGTAATCATACTTTCAATATCTATGCAAACAGGGATGCTCGATTTTAGTGGAACTGCACAAAAAGTCCAACTGGTTCAACATTAGGAGCATGTTTTCTTCCAAACCTTTATATCCAATTAGTGGCACTATGAGCTATTCATTATTAAGGTACATGGTTTGCTACTATCTTGCTACTCTTTTTGTACTGTCGTTAGATAATAATACTAGTGGTTTGCATGTGAATTTATTAGCAGGGTGGACCTACATTGGAGGTGCAGGACATGATTCAATGATTGGATGCTCAATTTTGGTTGTATGGATTTCACCTCTTCCATCACTGCAAACATGGATATCCTTGGTCTGACGAAGAATAGGCGCTATATTTCTCCTCTGAACTAGCAAATCAATTCAGTATGAAATTGTCCAGGGAAAAACATGACTGCATCAATTTGTCCAGTGCAAAACATGACAGATGCTAAGCGGAAGAGACATGTTTATACCAAAAATACAAGGTGGCTATATGTTTACTAGCTGCTTGATATTTGTGCAGACAGAGATGTCTGCCCGTTGCTATTTGGCAAACACACAAAGTGACCACAATTTTGGTTGAACTGCACAAGATAATAGTATAGTCACTGCATGCAGTGCCATTTGAAAATAGACACAAAAAGATTGGATATTCACTTCATGGACTGCAGAAAAGTAGTACTGTACTATTTATTGGACAACACTAGGTGCTTCATTGCATTGGTGTTATTATACAATAGGCATAATGTTGCCTAAGTTAAAGTTTGTATTCCGAAAATAGTCTCGCCGTGTGATCGAGAGAAGACCAAATCATATTGCAGTGGATGTTCCTGCATCATGTGTGGTTCATTCTCATGGTTCTAGCTGTTGGTTAAACCACTTACGTTTGCAAGTGGAATTGTAGACTTCACAAACAAATTTGTCTTTCAGTCTATACTGAATGTTGGCCAAGAGAAGCATCCATGTTAGTAGGAAGAATAGTTGTTTTTTTCTAGACCTTTGCTTTTGGAGCTACATATTTATATATGATCTGTGAATCATTGAGATGCATTAACATGTTGATCTTATGTATGGGAATCGTACTAGTTGGTTTTGAATTTGGGCTACTAATGTGAACATATTACAATGCCAGGCCTGTGAGTCTAGTGTGAACATTTTGAATGGATCGGCTCTTACTACTGTGCATAGCATGATCCTTATTTCTGTGTTCTCAGTGTTTACAAGTTACTAACAGTTCCTTATTTCTGTTCGCTCGGTGTTTACAAGTTACTGATCGATCACTAGCTAACCTACTAATGTGCTCCTGGCAGTTTTAGTTCCGACGCAAGATCCGAAGTGGTAGTTTTTTGAATAAAAATGCCTACCTATGAAGAAACTGACAAGCTGCTCTGAAGAAAATGCCATGCGAATCTGAAGAAACTGCCAGCAAAAACGTTTGCAAATGCGTTATCGCCCAGCGAATGTTCATCAGCTAATGCGATCGTACATGTACACCATCCGACCTACTCGATCCTACATGTACACTATCCGACCTACTCGATCCTACATAGATAAATAGCGGATCATGCACGTACTACCTCCTTTCCGGTTTGCGAGCCTCAATTCAAAAAACGACCTACTCGATCCTACACGAATAAATAGCGGATCACACACGTACTACCTCCTTTCCGGTTTGCAGGGCTTAATTCAAAAATCTAACCAACCAAGGTAGATGATGAGTGCCGGAATCATTTTTGACATGGAGGGAGTACCTCATCTGGATGATTCAAGTGCACTCGTTTGACCGTCATGCCGGTGTGCGACCCAACACGGACGGGACGCACCACTGACGGGATGGGACGACACAGTCATAATTTCAGTTTTTCTAGTTTTCCACGGCAAGCTGGCGCGCTAAGCCATGCCTGCTAATGCATTGAATTCCGATGACCGCGATGACCGTCGCGTTTCCGGCGACACGCTAGTTCGCCTACCTTCCGCCTATAATTAATGTTTCCCGGGCTTCTCCGGTGGCACCATCACCCAACTCGCCCTATCCTCATAAGCCCCCACCGGCCCGACGTCGCTCGCCACTTATCCCCGCTCTCACCACGTCCGCCATGCCCATGCTCGTCCGCGGTAGGCGACACCGGAGGCGGTCACCGCCGGAACTACTGTTCGGTTTTTCACCGGAAGGCAGACGGAGGGAGGAGGCTTTCTGTCTGTCTTTAGATGGCAATGCGGACTATGAGGAGTTGTTGGAGCGCGACCGCCTGGCGAAGGAGCAGCGTATTGCCGATTTGCACCGCCAGCGGGACATGGAGCAACAGCGCACCGACGCTCTGAGTCGCGAGTAGAGCGCCCACAACTGGGCCGACTACATGGAGGCCGACGCCCGGCAAATAGCCCTGGAGGCTGTCGGACACGCACACGTTCACGATGCTGATTTTTACTACCAGCTCGTCAAGTGGGTTTCCCGCTTAGAAGCCGAAGCTTCAGTGGACCACATCGGCATGGAAAGGTCCAACGCGCGCGAGCAATGCGCCCTATCGCACCTCTGGCAAGTCTGAGGCGAGGCGGAGGACGCAGGTGCCGGCGTTTAGCGTGTACCGCAGATGGCGACCGACATCGTCTAGTTAGCTAAGAGTAAGTTAGTACTTGCACGCTACTATTATATTAGTGGGTGTAGATAGTTAACTTGGCTGTGATGGTTGTCAACATGGAAGTTCAGTACTCTATATGTGGATCAGACTTGCTCTGAATGTTGAACTTTCCATTTGAACGTATGGAATGGGCTGTTATTTTTTAAATGGGTTGTATTTGTCCTCCACGTGTTTAGAGGGTGACTTGTGAGCCTACCAAGTTGACGCGTACACAATCAGGAGATGATTGTACATGGAGAGGATGACAACAGAGACCCGCCAAGGTCATGGCAGTACGCAAGCAAGTGCCTCCTTATTTCAAGCCAATAAAAAATGTCTCCTCCTAATGGATTTATGACATCTGGGTCCCATGCCATTGTCAATGTAGTCAATAAACAAGAGAATTGCATAACGAGCGGTTGACACCAGGGACCCACCAGCTCGCCCAGTTTTTTTGGTTTTGGGTTAATTTGATAAATGCCACTCCAAATCTTGTGTTTCCGAGAAATGCCACTGCAATTTCCAAACTTTGAAAAATGCCATTTCACGCCATTTCTAGTGGCATTTTTCGAAGTCTGGAGTGGCGTTTTCCAAAGTTTGCAAAAATTGCAGTGGCATTTTTCAAAGTTTGGAAATTGCAGTGGCATTTTTATGAATCGCCATAATTGGAGTGGCATTTATATAATTTGTTTTTGAGTGGAAGCAGGGTGTCAACTGGGCTGTGCGGGGCAATTTGGCCTGTCTAGACAGCCTTCTCTTTTATGTTTACCACAGACCAGCCTAATAGTTTTTTTTTCTTTCTGAAAATGGCTAGCCCAATTTCTTTCTGATTTGCCAAGTAAGTCGCTTTGTCAGGCCTGTTCGGCTGCAAATCTTTGAAGACGAGGAGAGCTTCATTCGGCTGGCCAAGAAAATGGCCTATCAGTAATGGGAAATGGGTGGTACATTTTTAAAACACATCATACCGGCAATTAGTTTCAAATTTCTTTTTTTCATTTCGAGATTTTAAATTGCATTGATTTTTATGCGTGGACAATTTATATTGATATACATTTATTTTTATATACATTTCTTTTTGTTGGATTTATATTGATATACATTTATTTTTAAAATTAGTTTGAATGTGACTCGAAATTTCGGGATTAAAAACAGTTCGGACCGCACCGAAATATGCAAAATTTTGTATAATTTTTTAACCATGGCCACAATATGGGCTATAATGCTAACAAAAAGAATATGGGCTCCAAAAAACCTTAAGAATTAGCAAATGGGTTGTAAATTATTAGAAATAATGGCAGATGGGCTGTATGCTATTTTCCACAGATTTGAGGCTTTCCTAAAAAAAGGTTGACGCACAAGCAGTGACTGTTGGATGTCCATCCAACGACCGTCGTGCTTCTTTAATCTCTGGTCTTCCTGCTCCAGCCGCTCAAACAAGCGCCGGCGAGACTGCCTGCTCCCTCCTCCCCACGGTCGGTGGTGCTGCCGTGTAGGCCTCACCGCCCCACCGTACTCCCATCGCTGGCCTAGCCATCCCTCTACTCACCCACACCTGCTGTTATTCTCCGGCGACGGCAGACGAACCAGTAAACCCTCGTACAGTCGTACTCCCCTCCGCATGGGAAACAACTGCCGAGTCATCCCTGGCTCCGTGTCGTTCCCATCCTAGGCCTCGCCGTCGTCCATCGCCCTGGTGCTCTCGGCGCGGCCCGGTCAACGTGGTCAACGGTTGACATGCATCTGAAGTGGACTATACGTGGAGAGGCTGACAGCTGGGTCCATGGCCGCACGCAAGGAAATGCCTCCTTGTTACACGCAAAATAATGATTCCTCCACCTGACATCTGTGACCCACCGAAAGGGCCTAGGTATTTCACGAAAAAAACGTTACCGCCGCTGACAGCTCGGACCCACCAGCTATATCTTCGCACGCAAGGAAGTGCCTCCTTATTACGCACAAAAAATGAACCCCTGCAAGCTGGGACCCAGTATAGTGGGAGGCTGACGTGTGGGCCTACTAAGTTGAAGGGGATGGTGGGCTTTGTCAACTTAGTCAATATGCACGATTCTAACTCTAGTGACCGTACGATGTCCATCCAATGGCCGTACTGCTTCTTCAACCTCTGGTCTTCTTGCTCCAGCTGCCCAAACCAGCGCCGGTCGTGCCTCGTGCTCCCGCCTCCCGTGGCCGGTTGCGATGCCGCGGTGGCCTCACCGCCCCTACTACTCCCACCCCTGGCCAGGCCATCCCTCTACACACCCACACCCCCTGTTATTCTGTGGCAACGACAGCCTCACACCGCAGCGAACCAGTGAACCCTCATACTCCTCTATGCGTGGGCATCCACTGCCGCGTCTTCCCCGGCTCTGCGTCGCCCCCTTCCTAGGCCTCGCCGTCGTCCACTGCCCTGGTGCTCTCGGCGCAGCGTGGTCAACGTGGTCAAGGAACGGCTTCCATCAGACGTCGACTGTACGTGGAGAGGCTGACAGCTGGGTCCATGGCCGCAGCAAGGAAGTGCCTCCTTATTACGAGGAAAATAATGATTCCTCCACCTGATAGCAGGAACCCACCAGACGAGCAACCGTATTTCTTGAAAAAAACATTTCCCCTGACTGCTGGGACCTACTAGCGACATCTTCACACGCAAGGAAGTGCGTTCGGGCAAAAAAAAACGATTCGCCTCCCTGACTGCTGGGACCCACCAGCTACATCTTCGCACGCAAGGAAGTGTCTGACAGTCGGGACCCACCTGGTCGAAGCGTACGTAGCATTGTCATTCTGGTTGTGAACGTGTACGTACATACTGGTCGATGTAGAGGTGTGCACGTGTCGTAGTTGATGCGCACACGTAGCATGTACACGTACGTACAGCGGCCAGTGTGCAAGAAAGAAAATACGACCATGTATGTACATACGGGCGGGGTCTCGAACGCCTACTCGCGCATACGTACGACCAGGCTCGTGTACATGGCTGGGTCAGAACGGAGAAACTGTGTCGTCGTCGTGTTCATGGGGAGCCAACCGGCTGGGTCAGAACGGAATGCGTCGTCGTGTTCATCGGGAGGGCTTGGACAGAATAGCCGATGGAAACGAGGCCTGGTGTACCGCAGAACAGAGGAAACGGCCTTGTGTTCGACCGACCACGTTCAAAACGTGATCCTGTTCATCGGGAGGGGTCTGGCGTACCACAAAACAGAGGAAACAGACCTCCTACGGTCGAAATAGGGTCCTGTTGATCGGGAGGGGTGTGGCGTACCGCAAAATGGAGGAAACGGGCTTGTGTTCGAGCGCTACGGTCGAAATGGGGGTCCTGTTCATCGGGAGGGGTGTGGCGTACCGCAAAATGGGACTCCACGGGATACTTTTCATCTCCACCGTCGACCCCCTCCAGCCTCCACGGGCTACTGTTCATCTACCGTCGACCTCCTCCAGCCTCCACCTGAGAATGTTCATCCATGGACTCCTGTTCCTCCAGCCTCCTCCGCGCGCTACTCCAACGACTACTGTGCAACCAGCCCTCTCGACGGGCTCCTGTTCAACCACCCCTCCACGGGCAACTGTTCATTTAGCCCTCCACCGTCTACTGTTCATCCATCCCTCCACGGGGTCCTGTTCATCTAGCCCCAACCAGCTCGATTGATCGGGGTCCTGTTCATCCAGAGGCAACACCACAGGGTCCTGTTCATCCACCCCCACTAGGAACTATTCATCCAAACCCCCCAGCAACGCTCACTGTTCATCTAGAGGCAGCATCAATCGGCTTCAGTTAGCAGCAGTAGTGAAGGAATTGCTCGATCTGGTTCAGTTATCAGCCATCGATCGATCACTCGGGTTTAGTAATGCGTAGCCTGCAGTGCAATCACTCGGGTTCAGTTAGAGTCCAATGCCTTGCTCAGATTCAGTTAGAGCCCAACGCCTTGTACCCATGCACGTGCGTGTATGAGAGAAATGCGCATCGCTCGACCCCGACCACCCACCTTAACCGGGAACACCCCGATATTTTCCTCACCTTGCTTCTACCACGGTTTTTCCGTCATGGACGTCCAAAGAATGTCATGCAGCTGCGTCTCCGGCCCGCCCAGGACGAAAAGCCCATTTTTGTCATAATTTTTTGTCATAGAAGTAGGAGCCCACCACATCTATTATGATACCGGGTTTTGTCACAATTATCGTCATAGAAGTGTCATAAGTATGACAGAAAAAAATTCGTTCGGCCCAAAATGTCCCGGATGTGTCTTTTTTTGTAGTGTTCTCAGAGTTGTCGAAAGCTTGATCCTCTTTAGCATACTCAATAGGTTCCTTGTTCACATACTCTTCTCCCGGCTCTACCCAAGGCAAGAACACAAGCAAAGGAACAACAATCAATCACGGTGCAATGCACAAGCAACATGATGCAATACATGGCATGATATGCAAGATATGATATGCAATGCATATGCGTGCTCCGGAAGGGAAAGGATGGTCAAGGCATCAACTTGGCAAACCAAGTATGCCGCTGGAAAGATGAAATGATTTCGGTTGAAATCGATATAAAGATCACCGAAAACGGATGCACGGTTTGCAAATGGCAAGCATCACAAGAATGACGCAAATCTACGATTAACAACATGATGCCACTTAGAATGCAACAAGAAACTAAGCTACTGCACTCCAACATAACAACAACGCATATGTCAGTGATGTACAAGAGATGCTTGCCAAAACTTGAACACTAAGCTATGGCTAAAACACAATAGAACAGGTTCAAACAAGCATGGCAAAAGTGCAAAAGATATCAGCTTCACAGACTTAGTGAAAATACTAACATGTCAAAAACAACATGAGGAAGCAATGTTTAGAGCAAGCAAACGACATGCTACAGGAACATATCATAGCAAGCAAAGGCATGGCATGATTATAATTAATTCATAGAACAAAAGTCCCTTACTGAACATGAGCCAAAAAGGCACACAAGATATGATGGCACCAATGTAAACATAGCAAGTTTTATTAACAGTTTCAGACTTTGCAGAAAAACAGAGCATGGCATAAACAAATTTATGATAGCAACTTTGCGAGCTCATGACACTCACCACAAAGCATTGCATGACAACATAAGCATACCAATAGCAGGATGACATGTTCATGAAGCTAACCATGGCAAGAGCAAGTTCATAGGATGCATGGATCACTAGCAACAACCATGGAAATTTTGCTTAACATGTTAACAAACTGCCAGGAACATTTTATAGCAAAAGTAGAGCAAACAAATGACATCCTAGATCACTCCATAATTGCAACCAGGTACAAGAATGGATATAGCATAACAACATTTTCAAAACATCCTTAATGAAGTATCCAAAAATAATCATGGATCTCAATGTAGCATCAAGTTTACATGGCATCAAAATAACAGCAGGAAAAAGACAGCAAAATCTTAAGTCCATGAAAACAGCAACATCACGGAGCCTAGTTTGCATGATTGTGCTAGTCACCACATAGGTCACAAAAATACAGGACTTGCACCTTTGTAAAGATGGCATGTTGTAGTTCAGAACACATGTAGACCTCATGCTCATATGATGGACACATCAAATGCAACAAAAATGACAAATCATCATGATCTGATAAGTACCAGCAACTAACATTTATAGCACTCTCGCAACAATGAAAATAGCATCATGAGGTATAGTAACATGCATGTAAATGCTTCTAATATAAAGAGCTCAACGAGACAAACATTTTGACATCTCATATGCATGATTTGGAGCCACAGTCACCGAGATACGACATGATGAAGTAGGCATAAAAATACTAGAATTCCTGGGGCTTTGTGAAAATCTCACCCTCCGGAAAAGTCAACGGGACAGAGGGATCCGGGACGGAGCGATACAGGACGGGGACGAGGCCATTTGGATCGGCTCCTGGTGGATCTCGTCCACCCGGACCGGATCTGGCCGGCGTTGACTCCGGTGTGGACGCAGTGGAGATTCGGCGGAGGGGCGGCTCACCGGCGTGATGAGGCAGGGCGAAGGACGGTGGTGGTGGCGCGGTGGACCGGTGGTGCGAGGGAGCGGCGAAGCAGAGCCGAGGCGGCGGCGGCAAAGAGGCGGGCCGACGACGCGGTTGGCGGCGGCAGCCGGCGAAGGCGATGCGCGAGCAGGGCGACGGCGGCGAGCGGGCGTGGGCGACGGAGGCGACTTGGGGCGAGCGGCGGCTCATGGGGCTCGTCGGGCCCGGTCGCGCCCGGGGCAGGCCGGCCTCGGGCCCCGGCGGGCTGTGGCAGAGCGGGAGGAGAGATAGAGAGCGGGAGGCCACGTGGCGTGCTCCCGTTGGCTGCGGGCGGTGGCGGTGGACGGTGTCCGGCGAGGTCGGACACGTCCGGCGTGGAGTGGGGAGATTTGCTAGTGTTTGGACACGGATTTCGGGGGACATGCACATATTTATAGGTAGAGGGAGGTAGGAATGTCCAAATGGGGTGCGGTTTTCACCCACGCAATCATGATCCGACGGCAGAGAACATGGAGATGGTTTAGATGGGTTATTGGGCTGTTTTGGAGGGGTCTTGGGCTGCAACACTAAGAGGCTTTTGCGGTTCCCGGTTAACCATTGGAGCATCAAACAGTCTCCAAATGGAACGGAATTTGACAGGTGGTCTACCGGTGGTGTACCAATGCCACTTGTCAAATCTCGGCCCATTCCGAGAATGTTTTACTCCCGCTCACGAAAAGAGACAAGAGGGGTGTGCCAGTGCATGTGGGAGTGTCGGATTGCGAAACGGACAACGGGGAAAATGCTCGGATGCATGAGACGAACATGAATGCAAATGCGATGCACATGATGACATGATATGAAATCCATGACATGAACAAAATGCAAAAATAAGACAAAACCCAACCACGAAGGGAATCTCATAACTTAAAGCCGAAAATGGCAAGAGTCAGAGTTACAAATATGGAAAATTACATCCGGGGTGTTACAGACGTGCCCAACCGTGGGCCCACACGGTCAAAGTTGTGCATTGGAATTTTGAACATCACAGACCACCCTTTTCACTCAGATATATTTTGGCCACATGCTGGTTTGGCTGTCATCTGACCCTCTCTAACGTTTTCTTGCTGCAAAGACTCTGATGACGCTCAATGGACACGGCTATAATGTCTTAACCGTGTGCGATGCAAGTGCGCTGTGAATCACCACGACTATGCAAGCGCGAGCAAAGGTGGAGGTACTGGCTCAACCATGTGTGATGCAAGTGCGCTGTAAAATTACCACGACTGCGCAAGCGCGAGCAAAGGGTGGAGGTACTGGCTTAACCGTGTGTGATGCAAGTGCGCTGTAAAAGCACCACATGCACAAGCTAAAGGCGGCACTACAAAAAAAAGACACACCCGTGACATTTTGGGCCGAACGAAAAAAAATTCTGTCATACTTATGACACTTCTATGACGAAAATTGTGACAAAACCCTGTATCATCATAGATGTGGTGGGTGTGGCACCCCCACTCAGAGAAACCGGAATGCCCCGTATTCTAGCCCAGAGATCGAGGCGAAGTCTTCTGGAATACGACACTGCTTAGCATAGAACAAATCCGCTCTTTATTACAATCTACGTGGGTACAAGGGATTACATCGGAACGACGACACTACGCCTGCTACTGTTGCTCCATGCAAGCAGCAGAACAACACGATGCAGCGGAATAACTCTAGCAGCGGAACAACAATGACGGTGATGAACTCCACTCCGCACGGACTTTGGACGGAACGCTTATCCTAGCTCACAAACAAGGGATCCACGGCAAACAAGCAATCAAATCCGGCATGACCTACAAACTAGCATGACACGCCAGGTCAGTACATTGAATGTACTTGCAAGCTCACAGCAACCAAAGCAATCAAGACAGACAACAACATGGCAATTACGGGTTAACAAGGATTAACATGATACTATCAGAACAACATGTCATGAACAACATGATACAACTAGAATGATACGAGCATGGCATGAACATATAAACATGACGACACTATCATGCAACATGATGACGTTATCATGCACCAACTTACTCTGTTCAGGTTACCTCGTAACCATCACGGACATCACACGATCATCTCAGGATCCAATCAAGCTTGGCTTTAAAAATACCGAAGTGATCATTACATTACCACAAGGAGCTTGATCTTCACCCTCGACTCTCGCATAACACCACAAATACCCATCAACTAGGTATCCTCGATAACACGGTGATCATCTCGCGATGACAACCACATATATCCACCAACTCGGTATCCTAGATACCATGGCGATCATCTCACGATCACAACCAATCTCTTTCTCATCATCGAACCAGGGTTGTTATTAAGCAAGTTATTATTACTGTTGACCCATAGTGTGACCAACTACGAACTGGGCCCTTATCCCCGGGCACGGCTATCGATAGATTTAATATACACTGTGCAGAGGTAGCGCACTTTACCCACACCACAAAACCCATGGCCTCGCACTCCCATTCGGGTGGACCAATGGTGTTCCGACAAAACCGCCCTACTGCCATGACACTCTCCCGTCCGCTCCGACTAACTCCCCTCTAGGCTAAGTCATGGGTGGACCCGTGCCTACCAAAGACACCAATGGCCACTGTCGTGGCAAAAAAAATAAATGGTCCCAAACAGGGACATGTGCACATAAACAAACTCGGGCTCACAAGGCTTATGCGGTCCTACCTGGCCAAGGTAGCGCCCACGCATAACCTTCTATCATTGGAGGCATCGGTGAGAGGCACAACAATAGACCCAGTTAGGACCTTCCCATAAAGGCAAGCGTGGTTGCACTGGTCAGCTCGATATGGTGGCACCATGACTCATCTAATAGTTGTTCAAGTTCAATTTAATCCGGTTAAACTTGAATGCAATATGCCGAGTCATGATAAAATAACATGATGCAATTACAATGCATGAGAATGGAATCAACATGAGCAAGATGGTACAACATAACTATCCACCATATCAACAATGAGTCATATCCAACTGAGCATGGCATAATGACGAGCATGAATATCACTAGTACAACATTACTCCTAGCATAACATGACCATTAGCATCAACAATAAGTACCATGCAATAATACATCAACAATATAACTGAGTAAACACTTAACCAACTAACAACAAAGGAATAATGCGACCAACTAACAACAAAGGAATAATACATATCAACGGTACTCGGTAACCGATGTTAGTCATGCATCGAAAAACATGACCAACCCAACATGTACTACTATCAAGCATGGCAATATGAAAGTAATACTAGCAAGTACAACATGATAACAAAGTGCAAGAAAACATAGCCTCACTGTAGTCACCAATCCATAAGCATAACCAAAATAACGGCAGCAGTAGCAAAACAAACATACAATTATTAAAGATTCAAGTTGAAAACCAAAACTACTATATGGCTATCATGCAAATGGTGGTTGTGGCTTGCCTGGGGATGAAGAAGGCTCCGGGAAGATGTGCGGAAAGATCGCAAAAAGATTCGCCGGAAAATGTTCACTCTCGGAGGGGCTGTTTACGGGCAAGGGCAAAATGGTCATTTCTAGTATGTTAAACCATAGTGAAAATGATACCAACAGAACAGGCTCTACGAGACAAAGATGTGGGTGTTAGATTCACCTTAATCGGAGTCTCGAGCAAAAAGTTATAACCCGACGAAGTACAGGGACCAATCTATAAAAAGAGTTCTACAAACAGGCCCCTGAGCTGAAAAAAACAGAAAGCGCATTTAGAGGAATACGCCTTCAGAGCTGAGAAAACATATTTCAGACTGAAGGAGAACAAAAGGCACTTTCTTTAAAAGAACACGCACTTACGCAAAATGCACTTCCACTTAAGTGGCTGGGCCCAGGGCTTGGGGTCGCTGACGTGCGAGTCCCGCAGGGTGGGGCCCGTCACTTATCCACGTCGGCCGATCGGGTCAACGCATGCAGCGGTGGGGTCGGCTCTTGGGTGGCTGACTAGTGGGGTCTGTGGAGAGGGGGGGCCTGCCTGGCCAGGGCCTTCTTCCTCCTCCCTCCTAGACGCATCGGGCCGAGCAGGGGAGCTCACCCTGATGATGATTGCCGGCAGCAGGGGGCACCTCAGGCGGCGCTCGGCCTACCGGCGGGTTCTGGAGACCGACCCGCACCCATCCGCGGGTAGCACGGTCACCGGGGAGCGCCTGAGCAAGCATAGCGTCGGTCGCGGCGGGGATGGCTTCGGTCGCCGATGGGAAACATGGCATGGTCGACGCGAGGGGGAGATGAGGTACCGGGGAGGTTTGTGGGGGTGTGGAGTGAGCTCCTGTGGTGGCAGAGTGGAGAGAAGAGGAGGGGCTCACCGGAATTTAGCCGAGGCGCTCCGGTGACCGTGGCGGCCAAAAGAGACGAGGAGGAGCTCCGGGGCTCGGGCGAGATGCTTGGAGGGGCTAGAGGAGTGCAGTGGAGGCGATGGTGTGCTCGGACTGGCTCGGGGGAGGCCTATATATAGCCGGGCGAGGGAGGCCGAGCTCGGGTGTCGCCGCGGGGATCCGGCCAACGCTCTGGCGATGCACAGCGACCACACGGAGGCGCGGGGTCACGATGAGAAGGAACCGGACGAGCTACAGAGGTGCATAGGGCAGGAGGGGCCGAGGGGCACAGAGGGGAAGCGGCCACGATGCCATTAATGCTCGGTCGGTGATACGTCTCCAATGTATCTATAATTTTTTATTGTTCCATGCTATTATATTATCTGTTTTTGATGTTTAATGGGCTTTATTATACCATTTTATATTATTTTTGGGACTAACCTATTAACCGAAAGCCCAGTGCAAATTGCTTTTTTTTTGCTATTTCAGTATTTCACAGAAGAGGAATCTCAAACAGAATCCAAACGGAATGAAACTTTCATGAGGATCTTTTCTGGAACAAACGTGATCCAGGAGACTTGGAGTGGACGTCAAGGAAGCATCGAGGCGGCCACGAGGTAGGGCGGCGAGCCCAGGGGGTCCAGGCACGCCCCCACCCTCGTGGGCCCCTTGCAGCTCGACCGACCTACTTCTTTCGCCTATATATACTCTTATACCCTGAAACCTTTGGGGAGAGCCATGAAACACCTTTTCCACCGCCGCAACCTTCTGTACCCGTGAGATCCCATCTTGGGGCCTTTTCCGGTGATCTACCAGAGGGGGATTTGATCACAGAGGGCTTCTACATCAACACCATAGCCTCTCCGATGATGTGTGAGTAGTTTACCACAGACCTTCAGATCCATAGTTATTAGCTAGATGGCTTGTTCTCTCTCTTTGGATCTCAATACAAAGTTCTCCTCGATCTTCTTGGAGATCTATTCGATGTAACTCTTTTTGCGGTGTGTTTGCCGAGATCCGATGAATTGTGGGTTTATGAACTTGATTATCTATGAATATTATTTGATTCTTCTCTGAATTCTTATATGCATGATTTGATATCTTTGCAAGTCTCTTTGAATTATCGGTTTAGTTTGGCCTACTAGATTGATCTTTCTTGCAATGGGAGAAGTGCTTAGCTTTGGCTTCAATCTTGCGGTGCTCGATCCTAGTGATAGAAAGGGAAACGACACGTATTGTATTGTTGCCATCGAGGATAAAAAGATGGGGTTTATAACATATTGCTTGATTTTATCCCTCTACATCATGTCATCTTTCCTAATGCGTTACTCCGTTCTTATGAACTTAATACTCTAGATGCATGCTGGATAGCGGTCGATGTGTGGAGTAATAGTAGTAGATGCAGAATCGTTTCAGTCTACTTGTCACGGATGTGATGCCTATATTCATGATCATTGCCTTAGATATCATCATAACTATGCTCTTTTCTATCAATTGCTCGGCAGTAATTTGTTCACCCACCGTAATACATGCTATCTTGAGAGAAGCCACTAGTGAAACCTATGGCCCCGGGGTCTACTTTACATCATATAAGTTTCCAATCTACAATTCTAGTTTACTATTTATTTTGCAATCTTTATTTTCCAATCTATATCACAAAAATACCAAAAATATTTATCTTATTATCTCTACCAGATCTCACTCTCGTTAGTGACCGTGAAGGGATTGGCAACCCCTTTATCGTGTTGGTTGCGAGGTTCTTGTTTGTTTGTATAGGTACTAGGGGACTTGCATGCAGTCTCCTACTGGATTGATACCTTGGTTCTCAAAAACTAAGGAAAATACTTATGCTACTTTGCTGCATCACCCTTTCCTCTTCAAGGGAAAAACAACGTTATAGTCAAAAAAGGGAAAACAACGCAGGAACAGGTGGTAGCAAGAAGGATTGTTGGCGCCGTTGCCGGGGAGATTTGCACCAAGTCAAGTCAAGATTTGATCTCCCGTCAACTAGCCATTTTTGGCGCCATTGTCAGGGAGATCTACGCATAAGTCAACAAATACCAGGTACCCATCACAAACTCTTATCCCTCGCATTACATTATTTTCCATTTGCCTCTCGTTTTCCTCTCCCCCCACTTCACTTTTGCCATTTTATTCGCCATTTTTTCGTTCGTCTCTTTTCGCTTGCTTCTCTTGTGTCCTTGTGTTAGATCATTTTTTTTGCTATTGTGGCTAGTCCTTCTATCATTGTTAGTACTCCCGATCATGAAGTTCTTAATTTTAAACAAAGGGAGGAAGAAAATCTAAAAGATGCTTGGTACAGAATTTGCAATGCTCAGAATAGATCCACTAGGAAGCAATCTACTTCCGTTCTTCTTCGCAATTTTTATATAGGCATCACTCCTTGGAACAGATATATTCTTGATACCATTACCAGAGGAAATTTCTTGGGTAGCCACACTTTCGATTCTTATAATGCTATGTTAGATTTGTTTGGCCCACCACCTCTTTTGGTTAATGGAACTATTTTAACTTTGGAACACATGATGCAAAGGCTTGAAATTATCGAAAATAAAGTTGCCACGGTAGAGTTGATTGAGAATTTGGATAAAAAGATCCACAATCAAATTACTCAATATGGATCTAAGGTAGGAGTTACTCTGAAATTTTTTCGATAGAAAGAACCCATAGTTAATGAAAAGATAGATCAAGACTCTACTAGAATTGATAAACTTGGGATATTATTACCAACTTAGGCTCTGCCTTCTTTGCCATAAGAAACACTTCAACCCCTCCTACTACCAAAGTTGCCAAGTTTATGTATGCTCCTAAAAATAAGGGTGAATCCTCTAGTAAGGAAAATGCGGATCTCAAATCAATAAGTGTTCATCCCAACTTTTTCTCTATTATTAAGGAACCTTTTGATACAAATGAATTTCTTGATTTCTTGCCTAGGAGTTTGATCATTAATAAAAAGAAGGAAACTCCTAAGGGTTATAAGTGTTCAACTGAAGAATTTCCTACCAAAGATGGCAATAGCTAGATCTATTCTTGTTTTATGCCTAGCTAGGGGCGTTAAACGATAACGCTTGTTGGGAGGCAACCCAATTTTATTTTTGTTCCTTGCTTTTTGTTCCTGTTTAGTAATAAATAAATCATTTATCCTCTGTTATTATTGTGTTTTTATGTTTTAATTAGTGTTTGTGCCAAGTAAAGACTTTAGGATCTTCTTGGATGATTGTTATTTGATCTTGCTGAAAAAACAGAAAGTATGCGCTCATGACAATCATTTTAATTTTTAACCAGAGAGCGATAAATACCGAGTCCAATTGCAGTAGATCAATATACAAATTATTTAGGTCTTCCTAATTTGGTAGAATTTTTGGAGTTACAGAAGTATTCGAAACCTACTGATTACTACAGATTGTTCTGTTTTTGATATATTCTGTTTTTCGTGTGTTGTTTGCTTATTTTGATGAATCTATGGCTAGTATCGGGGGGTATGAACCATAGGGAAGTTGGAATACAGTAGGTTTAACACCAATATAAATAAAGAATGAGTTCATTATAGTACCTTAAGTGGTGATTTGTTTTCTTATACTAACGGAGCTCATGAGATTTCCTGTTGAGTTTTGTGTTGTGAAGTTTTCAAGTGTTTGGGTAAAGATTTAATGGATTTTGGAACAAGGAGTGGCAAGAGCCTAAGCTTGGGGATGCCCAAGGCACCCCAAGGTAAAATCCAAGGACAACCAGAAGCCTAAGCTTGGGGGTGCCCTGGAAGGCATCCCCTCTTCCGTCTTCGTCTATCGGTAACTTTACTTGAGGTTATATTTTTATTCACCACATGATATGTGTTTTGCTTGGAGCGTATTGTATGATTTGAGTCTTTGATTTTTAGTTTACCCCAATCATCCTTGGTGTACACACCTTTCGGGAGAGACACACATGAATCGGAAGTTATTAGAATACTCTATGTGCTTCACTTATATGTTTTGAGCTAGATAATTTTGCTGTGGTGCTTCACTTATATTTTTTAGAGCACGGTGGTGGTTTTATTTTGTAGAAATTATTGATCTATTATGCTTCACTTATATTATTTTGAGAGTCTTTTAGAACAGCATGGTAATTTGCTTTGGCTATAAAACTTGTCCTAATATGATAGGCATTCAAGATGGGTATGATAAAAACTTTCATATAGAGTGCATTGAATACTATGATTCTTGAAAGATGTTTTGAGATATAAAGGTGGTAATGTTAGAGTCATGCTAGTTGGGTAATTGTGAAATTGATAAATACTTGTGTTAAAGTTGGCAAGTCCCGTAGCATGCACGTATGGTAAACATTGTGTGACAAATTTGAAGCATGGGGTGTTCTTTGAGTGCTTTCCTAATGAGTGGCGGTCGAGGACGAGCAATGGTCTTTTCCTACCAATCTATCCCTCTAGGGGCATGCGTAGTAGTACTTTTCTTAGAGGGCTAATAAACTTTTGCAATAAGTATATGAGTTCTTTATGACTAATGAGAGTCCATGGATGATACACACTCTTAGCTTTCCGCAATTTGCTAGCCTCTTCGGTACCGTGCATTGCCCTTTCTCACCTTGAGAGTTGGTGCAAACTTCGCCGGTGCATCCAAACCCTGTGATACGATATGCTCTATCGCACACAAGACTCCTCATATCTTCCTCAAAACAGCAACCATACATACCTATTATGGCATTTCCATAGCCATTCTGAGATATATTGTCATGCAACTTTCCACCATTCCGTTTATTATGACACACTCCATCATTGTCATATTGCTTTGCATGATCATGTAGTTGACATCGTATTTGTGGCAAAGCCACTTTCATAATTCTTTCATACATGTCGCTCTTGACTCATCGCATATCTCGGTACACCACTGGAGGCATTCACATATAGTCATATTTTTGTTCTAGTACCGAGTTGTAACATTGAGTTATGAGTAAATATAAGTGTGACGATCATCATTATTAGAGAATTGTCCCAGGCGAGGAAAGAAAAAAAAGAAAAAAAGGAGGCCAAATAATCCCAAATAAAAAAAGAGGCCAAAGAAGCCCAAAAAATGATAGAAAAAGAGAGAAGGGACAATGTTACTATCCTTTTTCCACACTTGTGCTTCAAAATAGCACCATGGTCTTCATGATAGAGAGTTTCTTATTTTTTCACTTTCATATACTAGTGGGAAATTTTCATTATAGAACTTGGCTTGTATATTCCGATGATGGGCTTCCTCAAAATGCCCTAGGTCTTTGTGAGAAAGCAAGTTGGATGCACACCCACTTAGTTCTTTAGATGACCTTTCATACACTTATAGCTCTAGTGCATCCATTGCATGGAAATCCCTACTCCTCGCATTGACATCAATTGATGGGCATCTCCATAGCCCGTTGATTAGCCGCGTCAATGTGAGACTTTCTCCTTTTTGTCTTCTCACATAGCCCCTATCATCATATACTATTCCACCTATAGTGCTATATCCATGGCTTGCGCTCATGTATTGCGTAAGGGTTGAAAAGGCCGACGTGCGTTAAAAAGTATAAAGCAATTGCTCGACTTGTCATCGGGTTTATGCACGAGGGGAGCATTTTGTGTGACGAAAATGAAGCATGGCCAAACTATATGGTTTTGTAGGGATAAGCTTTCTTTGGCTATGTTATTTTGATAAGACATAATTGCTTGGTTAGCATGCTTGAAGTATTACTATTTTTATGTCAATATTAAACTTTTATCTTGAATCTTTTGGATATGAACATTCATGCCACAATAAAGAGAATTACATTGAAAATTATGTTAGGGAGCATTCCACATCAAAAATTCTGTTTTTATCATTTACCTACTCGAGAACGAGCAGGAATTAAGATTGGGCATGCTTGATACATCTCCAACGTATCTATAATTTTTGATTGTTCCATGCTATTATATTATCTCTTTTGGATGTTTAATGGGCTTTATTATACCTTTTTATATTATTTTTAGGACTAACCTATTAACCAAAAGCCCAGTGCAAATTGCTTTTTTTTGCCTATTTCAGTGTTCCACAGAAAAGGAATATCAAACGGAATCCAAACGGAATGAAAGCTTCGCGAGGATCTTTTTTGGAACAAACGTGATCCAGGAGACTTGGAGTGGATGTCAAGGAAGCAGCGAGGCAGCCATGAGGTAGGAGGGCGCGGCCAGGCGGGCCCGGCACGCCCCCCACCCTCGTGGGCCCCTTGCAGCTCCACCGACCTACTTCTTACGCCTATATATACTCTTATAGCCTGAAACCTTCGGGGAGAGCCATGCAACACCTTTTCCACCTCCGCAACCTTTTGTACTTGTGTGATCCCATCTTGGGGCCTTTTCCGGCAATCTGCCGGAGGGGGATTCGATCACAGAGGGCTTCTACATCAACATCATAGCCTCTTTGATGATGTGTGAGTAGTTTACCACAGACCTTCAGGTCCATAGTTACTAGCTAGATGGCTTCTTCTCTCTCTTTGGATCTCAATACAAAGTTCTCCTCGATCTTATTGGAGATCTATTCGATGTAACTCTTTTTGCGGTGTGTTTGCCAAGATCCGATGAATTGTGGGTTTATGAACTTGATTATCCTTGAATATTATTTGATTCTTCTCTGAATTCTTATATGCATGATTTGATATCTTTGCAAGTCTCTTTGAATTATCGTCTCGGTCTACTTGTCACGTACGTGATGCCTATATGCATGATCATTGCCTTAGATATCATCATAACTATGCGCTTTACTATCAATTGCTCGGCAGTAATTTGTTCACCCACCGTAATACATGCTATCTTGAGAGAAGCCACTAGTGAAACCTATGGCCCCCGTGTCTACTTTACATCATATAAGTTTCCAATCTACAATTCCAGTTTACTATTTATTTTGCAATCTTTATTTTCCAATCTATATCACAAAAATAGAAAAAATATTTCTCTTAGTATCTTTATCACATCTCACTCTAGTAAGTGACCGTGAAGGGATTGACAACCCCTTTATCGTGTTGGTTGCGAGGTTCTTGTTTGTTTGTGAAGGTACTTGGGGACTTGCGTGTAGTCTCCTACTGGATTGATACCTTGGTTCTCAAAAACCGAGGGAAATACTTACGCTACTTTGTTGCATCACCCTTTCCTCTTCAAGGGAGAACCAACGCAGGAATAAGAGGTAGCAGTCGGCCACAGTGCGCCCGTGGACACGCGGCAACGAGCGCCGATGGGGGGCTTACAGAGGGGGATATGGCTCCATGAGGAAGGCGACGACATGGGGAACCTGTTGGACACACTCTCGATCGCGAAGATGACGAGAGGGGGAGGGGCCGGAGCTAGGCGACGTTCTGGACACGGCCATTGCACGCCAAATTGGTGGTCACTGCGCAGACTGGCATCAAGAAGAGCCAAATGGCTGGCAATTTTTGTCTAGGAGTAAGTTCTTCGAGGGTAGGTTTCAACTGCGGTGGTATCTCAGTTAAAGAGTCTGTGGTTAAATAGTAATCATCGTCTGAAGTTTACTGCGGTAAACTTGGCCGTGCACTGGTGATCAACAGGAACTTGATTGGATCGAATGGTGTTTTCTGGGAGGTTTAGGTTAGGAAGGACTACAGTCCTGGTAATTATGGAGGGGTTTCGATCAAGGATTATTACAGTTGCTTAACAACTGCATAAATTGGCCCAGAAGCGAAAACAGGAAGAAGCACTCACATAGAGTGATGGATTAGGCTGAAAATGAACATGGCAGGGTTATTTGGTCATATGAGAGTGTTGTAAAAATTTCATGCCATTTGGTCAAGCCAAAATGGTACTTCCTTCATAGCTATCCTCTCTATCCAAAAAATTGGGAAAAATCATGAGGGAAAATGGCTAGATGAAATATGCCCAAATTTGGTAGAGGTAGGTTATATGGGTAGTATAAGGCCTAGGAAAATTTTTAGACATAATAGAGCAAGATAAAATATAATTTCTTCATTAACTGAAAATTTGGACTGAAGCAAAGAATTGATGCTCAGCTCACAAGGTTGCATTTCATGAGCTCAAATCTTGAGGAGGGCTTTGATTTTGTGATATAAAGGACCATGAAAAATTTCAACTCAATTGGGTTAACCTAACTAGTACTTCCTTCACAACCAATTCCCTCAAACAGGAACTTTAAAAAATTGCTCAAGAATATTTTCTAGGAAAATTAGGTTGCATTTTGGCATGAGGCAATTATTTGGACAGGAAAAGGTTTCCAAAAACTTTGGGGTCAATTGGGCAAAGATAAATGGCACTTGCTTCACAATCTGCCATTTAGGACAGAATAGGAAAGGAATTAATTGAGCATGATGAGGAACATGGAAAATGAAATATTTTGCCATATTTGAGGAAGATATGACCCAAACAATTTATGAGAATTATTTGGGAATTTTAGGAGTGTTGGAAATATAGGTTGCTTCACAACCTAGGGCAAATTGGGTTATTCCTTTAATAGAAAAGGAATATTCCCAAGGAAAAGAATATTGGGGTTTGGTCCAAAATGGAAATGGCAAGGTCTTGGGATGGAGATGGGGATGACAAGCCACTCTGGAAAGAAAGAAGAGGTCATCTTCTTCAGTTTCTAGACCACAAAGCCATGGAAAAAGAAAACCCAAGCAAAAATCTCAATCGAACAAAAGAAAAAGAAAGGGCCAAAAATCAGGCTGTGACAACTCTTCCCCCCTTAAAAAAAATCTCATCCTCGAGATTTGGTTGCTCAGGGAAGAAGTATGCATATACGAACTTAAGGAGACTGTTTCCAACTCGGGTATCCTTTTTTCCTTTATTGATTGTTCGCATTAAATTCTTTATCTGACTCACCTGACTGGCTCTGGGGGTGGTCCATATCCTGACAGATCTTTCCTCACATTTTTATGCTTATACTGGCTCCAATTCTTTTCAGATCTGCTGATTAGTTGAGTGTGATTTGTTATCATGACTGAAAGATATGCCCGTCTCACAAATCCGAGAGTGATTCCCGATTGTTGTGGCTGTACAGACAAACTTCCATGAATTGGTGATCAGATTTTTCCTGATGAACACCCAAGCTCTTACTCCTTGCATGGGGTTCCTCCACTAAGTGGAGGTACTTCGGGTTCCAAACAATGAGTTGAGGCATACCCATTTTCTTGACAGATTCTAACTCATTGCAGGAATTTCTAAATCATCCTGACTGGCTCCACTGTCTTGAGTCTCAGATTCATACCACATATTTGATTGTCGCCTGACGTGGCCAACATAGAGGGGTACGACCTTATATGATAATATCCGCAGACTTGACTGATGGTGGTTCTGAAAAAAAGGATTTTGTTCATGACATGATATCCTTTGCTGATTCACATAAGTGAGGGCACATGATTCAAGACTGTTATTCATCATCCTAATTATTCATTCTGTCGGCATATCCATGGGGATAGTAGGCTGTGTGATGTTTTACCATAGTCGCTGGAATCAAGCCGTTGAGTTGACCTTTGGTCTGACTTGACAGACCTGGATATTTGATACCGACAATTCTGAGCATATACTGTTAACTGAGTGGGTCTTTCCTTGATATGGGGTTTTAACCAAAATTGAGTGGACCCCCTTGATGAATATTCATGGTGATCCATAGTGACTCAGACTGTCTAGGGTATCTGCACCATGTGGGTTATGAAACAATTTTCATACCTTCATTGTCGGTCTTTCTCCTTCATTACTGTGCTCTTATTCTGGATTCTTTGCTGGAATTGCTTGACCATATCACATTCTTCATGTGGCCATAGGGACTGTCGGGTGCAATATTTTGGCAAGCATAACTTATCCTTGTTCATGTACCATGGGAACTATACCAGGTTCACATGTGCTTGCATCTAACTCATTTTTGCTGTAAAGCGTACGAAGTGGTGATGAATGATATCACCTTGTCAGGTATGAGGAATATGGCCTGACTGAGTACTGACAAAATTTGCTGTCCCATGTTGTCTTTCTCCAAAACTTGTTGGTTCTTGCATCACCAACTGAGGTGTATAACAGACTTTCTTATTCTGACATGACTCGTGAAATTTCTGGATTCTCACCTTGCCGTCATCATCATACCACCGACTTGCAAGAGCTTGGCAGTATGCTCACAATATAAATGTGAATTTAATTCCCGAGGCAGACTTGTTTACTGACTGATTCTTGCTTGTGACCAAACTATCGCGAACCTGATTCTTGGGATTCACGGCCATATGTTGTCAATTTGTCGTGTCAGATCTTGTACCAATGCCGTACTAAGGAAGATTGGATGGCTTATGTTGGAAACCATCGAG
Organism: Triticum dicoccoides; assembly: GCF_002162155.2. Taxonomy (NCBI): domain Eukaryota; kingdom Viridiplantae; phylum Streptophyta; class Magnoliopsida; order Poales; family Poaceae; genus Triticum; species Triticum dicoccoides. The sequence continues at coordinate 536,057,592 of NC_041384.1, read as the reverse complement.
AGTATCTTGTTGAGGAAGACCGGGTATTGTGCTTCATAAGCTTCCCCCTTAAAGACTTGCTAGGGAGGACTCGGAGCCTTATGCCGAAATTTTTTGCGGTTGCTTCCTGAAGAAGACAGGGTACCTTGCATGGGAAGTCATCCATATATCGTACTGAGTACTCTTGCCTGCCTTGGAAGCTTTTATGGTAGTTTGTGAGGGAAGACTGGGTTGCTTACACCAGAAGCTTCTCATTGTGATATGCGGACCGGTTACCATATAAACACCATCTTAATATTTCTGTTGTGGATTGTTTGTATGAAACGGGGCTTAGCCGGACTATCCTCCTCTCTGAATATTGAATACCCGGCACATTCTTGCTTTCTTCCAGGTATATCAGGTTTCAAAATCATCCTCAACGAAGAATCAAAACTTGCATCTGAATTCTACCTTTGACTAAGAATATACCATCGATCTTACACACAATTTATCTTCTTGCTGATTTGATCATTTCTGCTATGAAGGGTGCACACTGGGAGTGACTTGATTATCTGTACTGTTGTGAGGAGTGCATATTAACGCAAACTTGATTAGCATAATCACAATCAGATATTTCTCATTTCACTGCGGTCAGCAGAGAATTCCATTCTGTTTAGCTAAATTTCCAAATATATGCATTCCTGGCTGACTCTTTGGGCCCAACGTCGGTTGACAAGCAACTTTAATGAGGGGAAAATATGTAACACCGAGGGCCCAAATAAATAAAAAAAATAAATGACGAAAAAAAACACACAAGCATACTAATAATAATATTAATAATGAAGCAACATCACATATTACTGCTACTCACATCAATAATATGCATGCATGCCTAAGCACACAAATCTCGCGGAAACTCCAGTATTACGGTTTAATATGTTGTGGCGGTGTGCATGAAAAGTGAATCTGCATGTGGAAGGAGTTGGCATAACCAAGGCTACACCAAGCGCTGGCTGAACACCGGTCGCAACCAGATGGATACGGAGGCGAGGAGGGACTTGGTGATCAAGTAGCTAGACACAAGGTCACGACCACATCATCATCAAGTATACGAAAGGGAATCATACATGTCCAAAGAATGGAATGATGGGGCAATATAGGGGAGGAAAAGCAAGGCTTGCTGGCATTGCCCTTTTCTGATAACAAATAGCAGTAAGGGTTGCCGAAGGGACGAGAAGGATGACACGATTCGGGATAGAGACAAGTCTATGACCGAAATAATATGGGTGGGTGATGGAAAGATATCGACGCGATATCTGAGCATAACTCCTGCGAATGGTGTCTAGAACACTTGGCACCAGGGCATCACTCTGCTGGGACAGAGATGACGCCAAACACCGAAGAGCAGGCATGCTAAGAAGGAGGGTGCAGGTAGTGGATCAAAACCGATGCCACCTACACTCACAAGATTAACTGTTAGCGACTAAATAATAATCTATATGCATGCTATGCAACAAACAAATGCAGCAAAAAAGTGCAACAAACCAACTAGTCTCCATACTACCACTTTCTAACGTTCGCGCGCGCTAGGACATCCTACAGCTAGACCTGGCTCAGATACCAAGCCTGTGGCACCCTAGCTCAGAGAAACCGGAACGCCCCATATTCCATCCCAGAGGTCGAGGAGAAGTCTCTGGAATATGACACTGCTTATCATAGAACAAATCAGCTCTTTGTTACAATCTACATGGGTACAAGGGATTACATCGGCACGGCGACACTACGCCTGCCACGGTTGCTCCATGCAAGCAGCAGAACAACATGATGCAGCGGAATAACTCTAGCAGCGAAACAACGATAATGGTGATGAACTCCACTCCGCATGGACTCTGGCTGGAACGCTTATCCTAACTCGAAAACAAGGGATCCACGACAAAGAAGCAATCAACTCTGGCATGACCTACAAACTGGCATGACACGCCAGGTCAGTACATTGAATGACCTTGCAAGCTCGCAGCAACCAAAGGAATCAAGACATACAACAACATGGCAATTATAGGTTAATAAGGATTAACATGATACTATCAGAACAACATGGCATGAACAACATGATACAGCTAGAACGATACGAGCATGGCATGAACATATAAACATGATGACACTGTCATGCAACATGATGACGTTATCATGCACCAACTTACTCTGTTCGGGTTACCTCATAACCATCATAGACATCACATGATCATCTCAGGATCCAATCAAGCCTGGCTTTAACAATACCGTAGTGATCATTACATGACCACAAGGAGCTTCATCTTCACCCTTGACTCTCGCATAACACCACAAATATCCATCAACTCGGTATCCTCGATACCATGATGATCATATCACAATCACAACCACATATATCCATCAACTCGGTATCCTCAATACCACGGTGATCATCTCACAATCACAACCAAAGTCTTTCCCATCATCGAACCAGGGTTGTTATTAAGCAAGTTATTATTATTATTATTATTATTATTATTATTATTATTATTATTATTATTATTATTATTATTATTATTATTATTGTGGACCAAAAGTGTGACCAACTATGAACTGGGCCCTTATCTGCGGGTGCAGCTATCGATAGATTTAATATACACTCTGCAGAGGTAGCGCACTTTAACCACACCACAGAACCCATGGCCTCGCACTCCCATTCGGTGGACCAACGGTGTTCCGACAAAACCGTCCTACTGCCACGACACTCTCCCGGCCACTCCGACTAACTCCACTCTGGGCTATGTCATGGGTGGCCCCGTGCCTACCAAAGACACCAACGGCCACCGTCGTGGCAAAAACAATAAACGGTCCCAAACGGGGACATGTGCACATAACCAAACTCGGGCTCACAAGGCTTATGCCTTCCTACCTGGCCAAGGTAGCGCCCGCGCGTAACCTTCCCTCATTGGAGGCACCGGCGAGAGGCACAACAATAGACCCAGTTAGGACCTTCCCATAAAGGCAAGCATGGTTGCACTGGTCAGCTCGATATGGTGGCACCATGACTCAACCAACAGTTGTTCAACTTTGATTTAATCCGGTTAAACTTGAATGCAATATGCTGAGTCATGACAAAATAACATGATGCAATTACAATGCATGAGCATGGTATCAACATGAGCAAGAGGGTACAATATAACTATCCACCATATCAATAATGAATCATATCCAACTGAGCATGGCATAATGACGAGCATGAATATCACAAGTACAACATTACTCATAGCATAACATGACCATTAGCATCAACAATAAGTTCCATGCAATAACACATCAATAAATTACTGAGTAAACACTTAACCAACTAACAGCAATGGAATATTGCATATCAACGATACTCGGTAACCGACGTTAGTCATGCACCGAAAAACATGACCAACCCAACATGTACTACTATCAAGCATGGCAATATGAAAGTAATACTAGCAAATAGAACATGATAACAAAGTGCAAGAAAACATAGCATGACGGTAGTCACCAATCCATAAGCATAACCGAAATAACGACAACAGTAGCAAAACAAACATACAGTTATTAAAGATTCAAGTTGAAAACGAAAGCTATTGCATGGCTATCATGCAAATGGTAGTTGTGGCTTGCCTGGGATTGAAGAAGTCTCCGGGAAGATGTGCGAAAAGATCGTAGAAAGATTCGCCGGAAACAATTCTCTCTCGGAGGGGCTGTTTACGGGCAAGGTCAAAATGGTCATTTCTAGTATGTCAAACCACACTGAAAATTACAGCAATAGAACAGGCTCAACGAGACAAAGATGTGGGTGTTGGATTCACCTCAATCGGAGTCTCGAGCAAAAAGTTATAGCCCGACGAAGTTCAATGACCAATCTGTAAAAAAGTTCTACAAACAGGCCCCTGAGCTGAAAAAGAACAGAAAGCGGATTGAGAGGAATACGCCTTCAGAGCTGAGAAAACGTATTTCGGACCAAAGGAGAACAAAAGGCGCTTTCTTTAAAAGAACACGCACTTACGCAAAATGCACTTCCACTTAAGTGGCTGGGCCCGGGGCTTGGGGTCGCTGACGTGCGGGTCCTGTGGGGTGGGGCCCGCCACTTATCCACGTCGGCCGACCGGGTCAACACATGCAGCGGCGGGGTCGGCTCCTAGGTGGCTGACTGGTGGGGTCCGCGGAGAGGGGGGCCCACCTGGCCAGGGCCTTCTTCCTCATCCCTCCTGGATGCATTGGGCCGAGCAGGGGAGCTCACCCCGACAACGATTGCCGGCGGCAGGGGGCACCTCAGGCGGCACCGGTCTACCGGCGGGTTTAGGAGACCGTCCCGCACCCATCCGCAGGTAGCACGGTTGCCGGGGAGTGCCGGAGCAGGCATAGCGTCGGCCGCGGCGGGGATGGCTTCAGTCGTCGGTGGGAAACATGGCATGGTCGACGCGAGGGGGGATGAGGTATCGGGGAGGTTAGTGGGGGTCTGGAGTGAGCTCCTATGGTGGCAAAGTGGAGAGACGAGGAGGGGCTCGTCAAAATTTAGCCGAGGCGCTCCAGTGACCATGGCGGCCAAAAGAGACGACCAGGAGCTCCAGGGTTTAGGCGAGAGGCTTGGAGGGGCTAGAGGAGTGCGGTGGAGGCGATGGTGTGCTCAGACCAGGTCGGGGGAGGCCTATATATAGCCGGGCGAGGGAGGCCGAGCTCGGGTGTCAACGTGGGGATCCGGCCAACGCTCTGGCGATGCACAACGATCACAAGGAGGCGCGGGATCACGACGAGAAGGAATCGGACGAGCTACATAGGTGCATAGGGCAGGAGGGGCCGAGGGGCAGAGAGGGTAAGCGGCCACGACGCCATTAATGCTCGGTCGGTGATATGTCTCCAACGTATCTATAATTTTTGATTGTTCCTTGCTATTATAATATCTGTTTTGGATGTTTAATGGGCTTTAATATGCACTTTTATATTTTTTTTGGGACTAACCTATTAACCGGAGGCCCAGTGCCAGTTGCAGTTTTTTTTTGCCCATTTCAGTGTTTCGTAGAAAAGGAATATCAAACGGACTCCAACTGGAATGAAACCTTCGTGATGATCTTTTTTGGAACAAATGCAATCCAGGAGACTTGGAGTGGACCTCAAGGAAGCAACAAGGTGGCCACGAGGTAGGGCGGCGTGCCTAGGGGGGCCAGGCGCGCCCCCACCCTCGTGGTCCGCTCGTAGCTCCACTGACCTACTTCTTTCGCCTATATATACTCTTATACCCTAAAAACATCCAGGGGTGCCACAAAACCACTTTTCCACCGCCGCAACCTTCTGTACCGGTGAGATCCCATCTGGGGACCTTTTCCAGCGATCTGCCGGAGGGGGATTCGATCACGGAGGGCTTCTACATCAACACCATAGCCTCTTCGATGATGTGTGAGTAGATTACCACAGACCTTCGGGTCCATAGTTATTAGCTAGATGGCTTCTTCTCTCTCTTTGGATCTCAATACAAAGTTCTCCTCAATGTTCTTGGAGATCTATTCGATGTAATTCTTTTTGCGGTGTGTTTGCTGAGATCTGATGAATTGTGGGTTTATGATTAAGATTATCTATGAACAATATTTGATTCTTCTCTGAATTCTTATATGCATGATTTGATACCTTTGCAAGCCTCTTCGAATTATCAGTTTGGTTTGGTCTACTAGATTGATCTTTCTTGCAATGGGAGAAGTTCTTAGCCTTGGGTTCAATCTTGCGGTGTCCTTTACCAGGACAGTAGGGGAAACAAGGCACATATTGTTGTGTTGCCATCGAGGATAAAAAGATGGGGTTTATATCATATTGCTTGAGTTTATCCATCTACATCATTTCATCTTACCTAATGCGTTACTTTGTTCTTATTAACTTAATACTCTAGATGCATGCTGGATATCGGTCGATGTGTGGAGTAATAGTAGTAGATGTAGAATCGTTTCGGTCTACTTGACACGGTTGTGATGTCTATGTTCATGATCATGCCTAGATATTCTCACAACTATGCGCTTTTCTATCAATTGCTCGGCAGTAATTTGTTCACCCACCATAATATTTGCTATCTTGAGATAAGCCACTAGTGAAACCTATGGCTCCCGGGTCTACTTTACATCATATAAGTTTCCGATCTACAATTCTAGTTTACTATTTATTTTGCAATCTTTATTTTCCAATCTATACAACAAAAATACCAAATTTTTTTATCTTATTATCTTTATCAGATCTCACTTTCGTAAGTGACCATGAAGGGATTGACAACCCCTTTATCGCATTGGTTGTGAGGTTCATGTTTGTCTGTGTAGGTACTAGGCGACTTGCGTGTAGTCTCCTACTGGATTGATACCTTCGTTCTCAAAAGCTGAGGGAAATACTTACGCTGCTTTGCTGCATCACCCTTTCCTCTTCAAGGGAAAATCAACGCATTCTCAAGAGGTAGCAGGGTGTCTCCGCGGGGATCCGGCCAACGCTCTGGCGATGGACAACAATCACGGGGAGGCGCGGGATCACGGTGAGAAGGAACCAGACGAGCTACAAAGGAGCACAGGGCAGGAGGGGTCGAGGGGCACAGAGGGGAAGCAGCCACGATGACATTAATGCTCTGTCGGCCACAGTTCACCCATGGGCGTGTGCCGACGAGCGCTGACGGGGGGCTTAGGGAGGGGGAGATGGATCCAGGTGGAAGGAAATGACATGGGGAACCTATTGGACACACTCTCGATCGCGAAGATGATGAGAGGGGGAGGGGCCGGAGCTAGGCGACGTTCTGGACGCGGCCATTGCACACCAAAGCGGTGGTCACTACAAAGACTGGCATCAAGAAGAGCCAAATGGCTCGCAATTGTTGTCTAGGGGTAAGTTCTTCCAGGGGAGGTTTCAATTGTGGTGGTATCTCGGTTAAAGAGTCTATGGTTAAATGGTAATCGTTGTCTGAAGTTTACTGCAGTAAACTTGATTGTGCACTAGTGATCAGCAGGAACTTGATTGGATCGGATGGTGTTGTCTGGGATGTTTTGGTTAGGAAGGACTACAATCCTGGTAATTATGGAGGGGTTTGGATCAAGGATTATTACAGTTGCTTAACAACTGCATAAATTGGTCAAGAAGCAAAAACAGGAAGAAGCACTCACATAGAGTGATGGAGTGTTGTAAAAATTTCATGCCATTTGGTCAAGCCAAAATGGTACTTCCTTCATAGCTATCCTCTCTATCCAGAAAATTGGGGAAAATCCCGAGGGAAAATGGCTGGATGAAATATGCCCAAATTTGGTAGAGGTAGGTTATATGGGTAGGATAAGGCCTAGGAAAATTTTCAGACATAATGGAGCAAGATAAAATATACTTGCTTCATTAACTAAAAATTTGGACAAAACCAAAGAATTGATGCTCAGCTCACAAGGTTGCATTGCATGAGCTCAAATCTTGAGGAGGGCTTTGATTTTGTGATATAAAGGACCATGCAAAATTTCAAGTCAATTGGGTTAACCTAACTAGTACTTCCTTCACAACCAATTCCCTTAGACAGGAATTTGAAAAATTGCTCAGGAATATTTTCTAGGCAAATTAAGTTGAATTTTGGCATGAGGCAATTATTTGGACATGAAAAGGTTTCTAAAAAGTATGGGGTCAATTGGGCAAAGATAAATGGCACTTGCTTCACAATCTGCCATTCATGATAGAATAGGAAAGAAATTAATTGAGCATGATGAGGAACATGGAAAATGAAATATTTTGCCATATTTGAGGAAGATATGACCCAAACAATTTATGAGAATTATTTCGGAATTTTAGGAGTGGTGGAAATATAGGTTGCTTCACAACCTAGGGAAAATTGGTTATTCCTTTAATAGAAAAGGAATATTCCCAAGGAAAAGAATATTGGGTTGGGTCCAAAATGGAAATGGCAAGGTCTTGGGATGGAGAGGGGGATGACAAGCCATTCTGGGAAGAAAGAAGAGGCCATCTTCTTCAGTTTCCAGACCACAAAGCGACGGAAAAAGAAAACCTCACAAAAAATTTAGAGGAACAAAAGAAAAAAATTGGCCAAAAATCAGGCTGTGACAGTGGGGTCCTACTTCTATGACAAAAAATCATGACAGAAAATGGGCTTTTCATCCTGGGCGTGCTGGAGATGCAGCTGCATGACATTCTTTGGGCCGTCCATGACGGAAAAAATCATGGTAGAAGCGAGGGCGAAGAAAATATCGGGGAGTTCCCGGTTACGGTGGGTGGTCGGGGGCCTAGCGATGCGCGATTCTCTCATACGTACGTGCGTGTGTGCGAGGCGTTGGGCTCTAACTGAACCCGAGCGATTGCACTGCAGGCTACATGTTACTGAACCCGATCGATCCATCCCCTGCTGTTAACTGAACCCGAGTGATTCCTTCGCTACTTGTGCTAACTGAAGCCGATCGAACACTGCTGCCTCCTTCGCTTGATGAACAGTGAGCGTTGTTGGGGGGTTTGGGTGAACAGTTCCCGATGGGGGGTTGGATGAACAGGACTCCATGGTAGTAGAGGCCATTGCCGCTGGATAAACAGTACCACGATCGATCGAGCCGGTGCATGAACAAGACCCCGTGGAGGGCTGGATGAACAGGACCCCGTGAAGGGCTGGATGAAGAAGGACCCCGTGGAGGGCTGGATGAACAGTAGCCCATGGAGGGGTGGTTGAACAGGACCCCTTGGAGAGGGCTGTTTGAACAGTAGCCGGTGGAGGAGCGCGGTGGAGGCTGGATGAACAGGAGCCCGTGGATGAACAAACGCAGGTGGAGGCTGGAGGAGGTCGACGGTGGATGAATAGTAGCCCGTGGAGGCAGCCGACGGTGGAGATGGACAGTATCCCGTGGAGTCCCGTTTTGCGGTACGCCACACCCCTGCCAATGAACAGGACCCCGTTTCGACCGTAGCGCTCCAACACAAGTCCGTTTCCTCCATTTTGCGGTACGCCACACTCCTCTCGATCAACAGGACCCTGTTTCAACCAAGAGAAGTCTGTTTCCTCCGTTTCGCGGTACGCTAGACCCCTCCTGATGAATAGGATCCCGTTTCGATTGTGGCCAGTCGAACACAAGGCCGTTTCCTCCGTTCTGCGGTACGCCAGGCCTCGTTTCCATCGGTTGTTCCGTCCAAGCCGGTTGGCTCCCGATGAACAGCACGCGTTCCGTTACCTCCCGAGGAACACGACACATTTCGTTGCCTCCCCATGAACATGATGATGACACAATTTCTCCGTTCCGACCCAGCCATGTACATGACCCTTGGTTGTACGTATGCGCGAGTAGGCATTCGAGACCCCGCCCGTATGTATGTACGTGGCCATATTTACTTTCTTGGACCCTGGCTGCTGTACATACGTGTACATGCCACGTGCGTGCCTCGACTACGACACGTGCCCTTCCTTACACGGCCACAGTTCATCACTGCAGCCTACAGACAGACCGATCATATGTACGAACGTGTTCGCGACCAGAATGACAACGCTACGTACGCTTCGACCAGGTGGGTCCCGACTGTCACGCACTTCCTCGCGTGCGAAGATGTAGCTGGTGGGTCCCAGCAGTCAGGGGGGAATGTTTTTTTTGTGAAATACGGTGGCCCGTCCTATGGGTCCCTCCTGTCAGGTGGAGGAATCATTATTTTCCACGTAATAAGGAGGCACTTCCGTGCTACGGCCGTGGACCCAGTTGTCTGCCTCTCCACGTATAGTACTCTTCTGATGGAAGTCATCTGTTGACCACATTGACCATGCCTAGAACACTAAGACGATGGACGACGGCGAGGCCTAGGAAGGGGACGACTCAGAGATAGGGAAGACGCGGTAGTGGATGCCCACGCGGAGGGGAGTACATGGGTTGACAACTTCGGTTGTGGTGTGATGCTGCCGTCGCCGGAGAATAATAGGAGGTGTGGGTAAGTATAGAGGGATGGCATGGCTAGCGGTGGCAGCACAGCCGGACACGGGAGGCAGGAGCAGGCGGCACGGCCGACGCTTGTTTGGGCGGCTGGAGCAAGAAGACCAGAGGTTGAAGAAGCACTACGGCCGTTGGATGGACATCATACGGTCACTGGTGCTAGAATCGTTCATATTGACTAAGTTGACAAAGCCCTCCGTCCCCATCATCTTAGTAGGCCCACAATTGAGCCTCCCACTATGGTGGGTCCCAGCTAGCAAGGGGAGTATTCATTTTTGTCTGTGTAATAATGAGGCACTTCCTTGCGTGCGAAGATATAGCTGGTGGGTCCGACTGTCAGTGGGGGAACGTTTTTTTGGTGAAATACAGAGGCCTTCTGGTGGGTCCCAGCTGTTAGGTGGAGGAATCATTATTTTGCGTGTAATAAGGAGGCATTTCCTTGTGTGCGGCCATGGACCCAGCTGTCAGCCTCTCCATGTACAGTCCACTTCCCATGCATGTCATTCGTTGACCATGTTGACCATGCCACACCGAGAGTACCAGGGCGGTGGACGACGACGAGACCTAGGAAGGGAACGACACGTAGCTAGGGAAAACTCGGCAGTTGTTTCCCACACAGAGGGTAGTGCGAGGATTTACTGGGTTGTCTGCCGTCGCCGGAGAATAACAAAAGGTGTGGGTGAGTAGATTGATGGCTAGGCTAGCGACGGGAGAACGATGGGGCAGTGAGGCCTACGCGGCAGCATAGCTGACCACGGGAGGAAGGAGCAGGCAGTCCCTCCGGTGCTTGTTTGAGCGGCTAGAGCAGGAAGAGGAGAGATAGAAGAAGCACAACGTCCGTTGGACGGACATCCAACAGTCGTTGCTCTCGTGTGTTGACTAAGTTGACATGGCGTTGCATGTGCGTCAACCTTATTTTTTAGTAAAGCATACGTGTCAACCTGTAGTAGGTGCACAAGTCAGCCTCAAATCTGTGGAAAACAACAATACAACCCATCTGCCATTATTTCTAATAATTTATAGGCCATCCAATTCTTAATAATTTTTTTGGAGCCCATCTTCTTTTTGTTAGCATTACATCCCATATTGTGGCCACGGTTAAAAATTATACGAAATTTTGCATATTTTGGTGCGGTCAACTGTTTTTAATCCCGAAATATCGAGTCACATTCAAACTATTTTGAAAAATAATTTATATAAATATAAAATACAAATAATTGTCCACGCATAAAAATCAATGGAATTTAAAATCTTGCAATTAAAAAAATTGAAACTAATTCCTGGTTTGATGTGTTTTAAAAATGCACAGCCCATTTCTGGGCAAACCGAATGAAACTCTCCCTGTCTTGAAAGATTTGCAGCCCAGCAGGCCTTGTTTGGGTATTTCTTAAAAAAAATAGAACTGGGCTAGCCATTTTCAGCAAGAAAAAGCACAACTGGGCTCATGATGTGGTAAACATAAATAAAACCCTGGCTACATGGGCCACAGCCCCCGCACAACCCCATTGTTACCCTGATCCGTCGCTAAAACTAGTATAAATAACAACTAATTATTCCTCAAAAAAAGTAAACAACAACTGCGCGACCTGCTGGGTCCCTGGTGCCAACCGCTCGTTGTGTAATTCTCTCGTTTATTGACTATGTTGACAATGGCATGAGCCCCAGATGTCCAACCATTAGGAGGAACCATTTTTTGGGCTTATACTAACGAGGCACTTGCTTGCGTACTGCCATGACGCTGGTGGGTCCCTACTATCATCCTCTCCCGTACAGTCATATCCTTGTTCCTCTCGGTTGGTGACGACGTTGACAACGCAATAGGGTGGTGGACCGCGCACGGCGAGCGAACCAAGGCATTAGACGACGGCGAGGCCTCGGACGGAATGAACAGGAGCCATGGAAGATGTGCCGGTCTAGTCGCAGGCGGAGGGAAGTACAAGGGTTTACTGGTTCGGGTGCGGGTGTGTGTTGGGGCCGACGTCACCGGAGAATAACAGGACGTTTGGGGGAATAGAGGGAGAGACTGTCCAACGTTGGAGGGTACGGTAGGGCGGCGGAGGCGCAGCCAGCCATGGGAGGCGGGAGCAGGCGGAGCCGACGGGGTGGTTTGGTTTGGGCGGCTGGAGTAGAAAGACCAGAGATAGAAGATACACGACAGATGTTGGATGTCAATCCAACGGCTGGTAGGTAGAATAGTTTGTTGACTAGCTAGTAAGTCGACACCACCTTGGATAGGCTATTTTCTCGTGGGTCCCAAATGTCAGAATCCAAATCTGTCACGGTCATGCAACCTTTCCTATGAAAATTTATAGCCCATTTGGTGTGCTAGTTCGAAATAAGTTTGTGGGTTCTGGTGGGGGCTAATCACTTGGCTTCTGTAATGCACATGATGCTCAAGCAGCTGGCGAGAGTGATGTTAGTTCCCTTGGTTGGGATTTGTTACAATATTTCACTCTAAATTAAGCCAATGGCAAGCCATTTGCCTTGTTTCAAAGAAAATATGACAGTCACAGCCGAGTTGAAAAGGGCAAGAACATCCAACTCCAGCTTACAAACTGTACAAAAGCATGAGGGTTAATCGTTCACCAGGTTTAGACAAAACCCAGGTTGAAAAGGGCAACAACATTTAACTCCCGCACTATTTTCGGCAGTCACAGTCAAATGGATCGATCAGCTCCATAGAAACGTCTCCCTCTACTGAGTGTCGTTTTACTACTAGAAAAACAATTACTACTAGTACAATGGATACACTACCGCTTCTGGCTCCTCCTAGGTCATCGAAATGTCTCCCTCTACTGAATGTTGTTTTACTTTTTTTCACCGACATGCGGGCCATGCCGCACGCGGGCCCAAATGCCATCCACCAAATTAGAAGTAAGTATGCAGGCGGAGAGTCACCCCGGTCGTAGCACGGCAGTAACGAGCCATCGTATCACAAAACCCCACCTCCCCGCAGTCTAGGTTTGACGGACGAAGCAACCCATTTCACTCTTTGCTAAATCCCCTTCTCCCTCACCATCTTCAAGAAAGCCAACACTCACATCTGCCACTGTTCTTCTCTCCCAATGAAGGGAAGGTAAGTAGATCTGTGATATTGGTATATTTTCGTTCAGAGAAAAAAAGAACTTTTCCAAAGCAGTAACCGATCCTCACTCTCTTTTTTGTTTCATTGTCATTGCGATTCTGTTTTCCTTTCAGTGGTCTCCTAGTATTCGTCAGGTTCATGATGGACCAAGGAGAACCAGGCAAAGATCTGCCGATATTGGAGCAGACGCGGGAGGCTGATCCCCATGAGATAGAGAGCTCCAAGAAGATGGAGGCAACCACCGAGCTGACCCCAGATACGCTCACGGCCACTACTAAGATGGTCAACGCCCCGTTTTAGGTTACAACCCCCATGGCACCGCAGGAGCAGTTTTCCCCCTTTGAGAATGTGTCCCCCGCCCCCGCTGAGCTGCCCAAGGTGATTTTCTTCTTTGCTGATCTCGATTGTGGTTTTTCATCTAAGTATGTGGTGATGAATAATGCAAAATTTTATTAGCTTCGATGCCATGCTATACATAGTGGTTTAAATAACTTGTGTTTCTTATACTAGAAAGTAATTCAAAATTTGTTTATGTTTTAATTAGAGCCCTGATGCAGACAAGGATTGTGTGGTTGTACATGTCACTCACTATGAGGCGGATGACTTGAATATATGCACTGGGAAAACAGAGTTCTTAGGCTATTGGATCCTGGAAGCCATTTGCGCTTATACCGATGTCGAGTTGTATTCCAGCCTCACTGTTGTCAAGCGTGTTATCCAGGGTGTACTGAAGCACAAGAAGTTACAAGCTACTCCTTCGTTTGTGGGGCACACTATTCTTATCAAGCTTACGCAGGAAGATGACGTGGCATGCCTCCACAAACAATTTTATGAGTGGAAAGGCCACAAGGTTATCTTCATGAAGGTTCATAGGATTGAGCTGCTACTGGACATCCTCGATGATGTTCATGGAAAGGTCCGTCTTATGTCCAGCCCAAATTAGATCGAGGCATGAAATAGTTGCCCCAGCTAGTGTTTAATATTAGTTTGGATTGTGTCTACTTATCTGAACCTTGCCTATTATTGAGCCCTTTGGGCTAGTACTCTGTTTGAATCCGTCTATGGGAACTGCTGCTACTTTTGTGTGCCCGTGAATCATGTGAGGACCATTATAATTGTTGCCGAAACAGATTCGTCCTCACTAGTTTTTTCATGAATATGGCAGGGTAAGACATAAGTTGTCACGGTTTATCATACGAGCAGTGCGTGTTTGATTAAATAGAGGAGCTTCAATACTAGGCTATCGACCAGCTAACAATCAATAATCTGCGGTCTGACATATAAGCAACTACATATCTTGTTACAGTGGTTCATGCAGTTAACTGAGGCCACAATGTAAATTCCAAACGTTCACACGCTAGTCCAGCGTTCATGTGGAACACTCACATTAAACTCGGCTTCATAAAAAACTCGAAAAGCATAAGTTAAGCAATTTTATACGTCTCAATGATTCATAGAACATAACAAACATATACTAGTTCACTGGAAAAGACAAAGTTGTGAGAAGGTTTACGAATCAGGAAAAAACAAGCAAGGCTTCTCTGAGCAAAGGGCCTCCCGACAGGCTTAAATTTTTCTGGAGTTCACTCCGTTTTTTCTTGTTGCCACCATCCAGGGTTAGGTTCTCTCATTCCAGAATAACCAATTATAATTGTGTTCTCAACTGGAATGCTGAACTGAAGCATGTAGTGTACTGACTAGCTGAAATTCTTGTGTATTCCGCTAAATTTAAGCACCACTATTTGCAGAGATAAGCAGACCAGAATGCCTCTTGTCCGTGCACTTGTCCCAAAAACCTCCATGCAGGCTTGCCAGCTAGTCCTCGGTTGTCGGATTTCGGGTTCCAGCAAAACCCTTGAGGTTCGAACACGAGGGTGCGCACAAAGATCTCTCCTCCCCCTTGCACTCTCCCTCACCGCGATCTCAGAGCTAAGCACGTCGAACTTGCAGAACAAAGGGATACAAGATTTATACTGGTTCGGGCCACCGATGTGGCGTAATACCCTAGTCTAGTGTGGTGTGGTGGATTGCCTTGTAGGCTCAGGATGAACAAGTACAAGGGAAGAAGAACCTCCTAAGAAGAGGTGTTCTTGAGCTCGATGAGCTTGTGCGTATGAGGGTGGAACGGATCTCTCTCGTTCCCCTTCCTACTGTGGTGGCTAGCCCTATTTATAGAAGCCCTGGCCTTCTTCCCAAATATTAGGCGGGAAGGGATGCCACAACGGCCAAATTTGAAGGGCGACAACTAGTACAAGCTATCCTGACAAAAGGTGGTCTTTTCCTGCCAAAGGCTCTGGTGGTGATCCTGTCCTGGGCTCCAAAGTGACCTCCGTCCTGCCGTCCTACTGGTCTTGGTCTCGTTGCACTGATATGGAAACCTTTGCCTGATGCCTCGGGACCCCTCGCCTGCGCTTGCTTCTTTAGCACCAAAGAGGAAACAAGGACACTATGCGTGCTAGCGCCCGCCTGTTGCCCGCCTGGCCTTGGTCGTCATGGCTTGTGTCACAGGAACCTCGTGAGGCGCCCCTTGCCTTGATCTCTCCGCCCATCGCGAGTCAGCCTGGTGAGGCCGCCCCTAAGGAGGTCTTGCATCGTCCGCCTCGCGAGGCTCGGCCCCTCTTGAGGGTCTTGATTGTTTACTGGTGAAGATGGGCCGTACAGGGCCGCTGGCGGAGCCACACCGTGGGCTGCAGGCAGGCAAGTCTGGGGACCCCGTTTCCCAGGACGCCGGCAGTAGCCCTCGGGCCCAAGGCGCGCTCGGACTTGGCTTCAAAGCCAAGGGGCCAGTATGGAGCGCCGCGGGCCCCAACAGCCTGTGGCCTCTGTTGATGCGTGGCAATTGACGGGATGTGGGCGTCACCCCTTCCCCATGCTGCCTCGACAACTGCCCGACTTGACGAGCCCCTGCTGCATGCAGAGAAAAATCATCATTACCTGTGATCACGGGGATCACCGGTTTTACCTTCTCCCGCTATTAATGAGGGGGTGGAGCCCCTGTCGCTCATCCCTTCCTGCTCCGCTTGCTTCTTCTCCCTCTTCCTTGCTTTGCTGCTGCACCACGTCTCCCATGGTGCCAATTTGGAGGTTCTCGGCCGCAGAGAAGGGGAAACCCCCCCCCGCGGCGACCCCGGGCCACTTCCGCCAAAGAAGAGGCTGGCCCACCGCTGCGATGTAGTCGTGAAGCCGAAGGTGTCGAGGCCTTGGTGCGAGTGGCCACCTCCGGGTATCCGCTGCCTATGTACGCCCAAGCCGAGGGCTCCGGAGGGGGAGGCGGCGAGCGGCGCTGCCCATGTCGTGGCCGTGGTCACCGCGCCGTGGTGACGCATGCTGTCGACCCTGGAGCCCACGCCGCGGACTCCTCACGCGAACTCGTGATGTGGGCGGTGATGCCTCCACACACTTGGATTTGCTTTCCGCAGTTCTTCTCCACCGAGATGCCGCCGAGGGGCCCCCTCAAGCTTTGGCTATAACATGCCGACTGCGATGCCCCGGCGACTGGAGCGGAAGTTGAAGCCGTCTCCCCAGGCAAGATCTTCATGACCCATGGATGGGGTAAGGTCGCCCGCGTCTGCCGCATGGAGGGCGCCCTCGCCATCCACTTCGAGTACGACGGTGCCTCCACGATGTTCTTCAAGCTATTCGACGAGGAGGGCCGCCACTTGGAGTGCTGTCCTGAAGGGGGTCGTCGGAACGGCGTAGCGGCCAACACCGAGCCTGCCGCAGCAGCTCCTCCAGTACTAGCGGCGACGCTTGGGAGTCCAGCGAATCTCCTGATCCCTACGAGACCCTGGAGATGAGCGATGACAGCTATGTGCCCCCGAGCTCTCGCTGTGCCCGGAGCAAGGCCGCAGCGTCTGGTCGCCGCCGTCACTGATCTGGATGGTGTTGGCGCCGGCCTCCCATGGCCCACTGTTGATGATGGCGTCGGCCGCGCTGGCGCGTGTAGATAGGGCCCCTAGAAACTCCCTTCTTTTGTTCCCTGCAAGGAATCGAGATGGACCCCGCGGGGGCATGTAAAGGGTCTGTAATGTCTTTTGTTGATATTATCATTATTATGAAAATTTGTGAACGCATGTCCTATTTTGGCTCAGTCTCCCCTTTCCAACCCCGCGGCAGCTTGGTGCTCTACGCCGACATGTCTCGGTCCCCAGGCAGGCTGCAGCCGTCGCTGGTATGCCAGGTCGCGATGTCGTGGTCAAGGCCAGGAGGTGAGCGGCCCGAGGTCCAGTAAGAGCTCCTGAGGCGCGATGCTCAAGAGGCCCCCTTAAGCATGCAAGCAGCTACCTAAAGGTGGGAAAGGGAGGCGACGTCGCCACAGCAGGGATGCGAGAGGTGGAAATCTTATGCCGTAGCGCTCGGCCGACCCGGGTGCGAAACTTATCTTGGCAGTCCAGAGTTGATTCCATGTGCAGCGCCAGGCTTGCGCGTCGACGTCCATAGTGTAGCCAGGTTAGGCCCGTGCGAGCCTTCCCCTCTTCTACACACTCTTCTATGTGCTCTACGTCCTCAGGTCCCGGCCCTCGAGCGAGCTCAGCCGCTGCTGGTATGCCAGGTCGCGGTGCCGTGGTCAAGGCCATGGGGTGAGGGCCAGAGAGCCAGTAAGAGCTCCTGAGTCACGATGCTCAGGAGCCCCCCTTTTAAGGCGCAAGCGAATTGCATGGGAGAAGAGGGAGCCCGCGGTACCGCCTGCTGTTGTCCTCAGGAGGTTCCTGTAGGTTAGCGCGAGGAGGGACACAAATTGCCACTACGATTGCCGGTCTGCCACTGGTCGCTCCGCAAGAAGATGAAGGCACTGAGGGTCTGGTGAGGTGACGTGTGTGGGCGTGCCGCGAGCCAGAGCTCAACCGCTCAGATTTGTTAGTGTTGCAGGGACGGACCCGAGCACAAGCACCGTGCCAGCGTGAGTAGCTCCCGTTGCAGGACGAGCATGGGGCAGATTGGCGACACGGGCGGTCAGGATGGGTGACAATCAAGCAGGTAATAACCATAGATAGCTTATGCAAGGGACAAACTGGCTTAGATAAATGCGAGAATGATACATGACACTAGGATGGACCCGAGCGACCTGGGGACGATGAAGCCCGAGGGGCGCCCCCAATGAGGTAAGCTAAAGATGCAAGAGGATATACGCCACAGGGACAGGCCCATGTGACCTGTGAATAATGCATCCCGAGGGGCGCTCCCAGCTGATTGAACTTGGAAAATGTCGCCTGGTTTTGTTGTCGAAGGAGCGTTGGGGTAGCTTAAGGCGCGCGCTGAAGAAGTCGCTCCTCACAAGCCGCCAAGAACCTGAGCCTCGGGAGGCTCTTGGGGCTCAGGTGGCTCCCTGAGGACCGTCTCCATCTCCGCCAGGACCGCGTGATGCCTGGCCTCCTGGGTCGGCAGGATGCTCAGTAGGTTGTGCTGGAAGGCGGCTACTATTGGGGAACGTAGTAATTTCAAAAAATTTCCTACGCACACGCAAGATCATGTTGATGCATAGCAACGAGGGGAGAGTGTGATCTACGTACCTCGTAGATCGACAACGAAAGCGTTTGGTTAATGTAGTCGTACGTCTCCACGGCCCGACCGATCAAGCACCGAAACTACGGCACCTCCGAGTTCTAGCACACGTTCAGCTCGATGACGATCCCCGGACTCCGATCCAGCAAAGTGTCGGGGAAGAGTTCCGTCAGCACAACGGCGTGGTGACGATCTTGATGCACTACTGTCGCAGGGCTTCGCCTAAGCACCGCTACAATATTATCAAGGACTATGGTGGCAGGGGGCGCCGCACACGGCTAAGAATAAGATCACGTGGATCAACTTGTGTCTATGGGGTGCCCCTTGCCTCTGTATATAAAGGATGGAGGAGGAGGAGGCCGGCCAAGGCAATTGGTGCGGCCAGGATGTGGAGTCCTACTAGGACTCCAAGTCCTAGTAGGAGTCCACCAAGAGGGAGGAAGGGAGAAGGAAGTGGAGGAGAAGGAAAGGTGTCCAGCCCCCTTTTCCCTAGTCCAATTCGGACTAGAGGGGAGGGGGGGCGCAGCAGCCCCTTGGCCCTTTCTCCTCTTCCCACTAAAGCCCATCAAGGCCCATTGCTTCTCCCATAACTACCCGGTACTTCGAAAAATACCCGAATCACTCAGAACCTTTCCGATGTCCGAATATAGTCGTCCAATATATCAATCTTTACGTCTCGACCATTTCGAGACTCCCCGTCATGTCCCCGATCTCATCTGGGACTCCGAACTCCTTCGGTACATCAAAACTCATAAACTCATAATATAACTGTCATCGAAACCTTAGGCGTGCGGACCCTACGGGTTCGAGAACAATGTAGACATGACCGAGACACGTCTCCGGTCAATAACCAATAGCGGGACCTGGATGCCCATATTGGCTCCTACATATTCTACGAAGATCTTTATCGGTCAGACTGCATAACAACATACGTTGTTCCCTTTGTCATCGGTATGTTACTTGCCCAATATTCGATCGTCGGTATCCAATACCTAGTTCAATCTCGTTACCGGCAAGTCTCTTTACTCGTTCCGTAATACATCATCTCACAACTAACTCATTAGTTTCAATGCTTGCAAGGCTTATGTGATGTGCATTACCTAGAGGGCCCAGAGATACCTCTCCGACAATCGGAGTGACAAATCCTAATCTCGAAATAAGCCAACCCAACATGTACCTTTGGAGACACCTGTAGAGCTCCTTTATAATCACCCAGTTACGTTGTGACGTTTGGTAGCACACGAAGTGTTCCTCCGGCAAACGGGAGTTGCATAATCTCATAGTCATAGGAACATGTATAAGTCATGAAGAAAGCAATAGCAACATACTAAACAATCGGGTGCTAAGCTAATGGAATGGGTCATGTCAATCAGATCATTCACTTAATGATGTGATCCCGTTAATCAAATAACACTCATTGTTCATGGTTAGGAAACATAACCATCTTTGATTAACGAGCTAGTCAAGTAGAGGCATACTAGTGACACTTTGTTTGTCTATGTATTCACACATGTATTATGTTTCCGGTTAATACAATTCTAGCATGAATAATAAACATTTATCATGATATAAGGAAATAAATAATAACTTTATTATTACCTCTAGGGCATATTTCCTTCAGTCTCCCACTTGCACTAGAGTCAATAATCTAGTTCACATCGCCATGTGATTTAACAACAATAGTTCACATCACCATGTGATTAACACCCATAGTTCACATCGATATGTGATCAACACCCAAAGGGTTTACTAGAGTCAGTAATCTAGTTCACATCGCTATGTGATTAACACCCAAAGAGTACTAAGGTGTGATCATGTTTTGCTTGTGAGATAATTTTAGTCAACGGGTCTGTCACATTCAGATCCGTAAGTATTTTGCGAATTTCTATGTCAACAATGCTCTGCACGGAGCTACTCTAGCTTATTGCTCCCACTTTCAATATGTATCTAGATCGAGACTTAGAGTCATCCAGATCTGTGTCAAAACTTGCATCGACGTAACTTTTTACGACGAACCTTTTTGTCATCTCCATAATTGAGAAATATTTCCTTATTCCACTAAGGATAATTTTGACCACTGTCCAGTGATCTACTCTTAGATCACTATTGTACTCCCTTGCTTAACACAGTGTAGGGTATACAATAGATCTGGTACACAGCATGGCATACTTTATAGAACCTATGGCTGAGGCATAGGGAATGACTATCATTCTATTTCTATCTTCTGTCGTGGTCGGGCTTTGAGTCTTACTCAATTTCACACCTTGCAACACAGGTAAGAACTTTTCAAATGTTTCAGACTTATGTTTCATCAAGTAGATATTCCCATATCTGCTCAAATCATCTGTGAAGTTCAGAAAATAACGATACTTGCCGTGAGCCTGAACACTCATCGGACCGCATACATCAGTATGTATTATTTCCAATAATTCAGTTGCTCGCTCCGGAGAACGGAGTCTTAGTCATCTTGCCCATGAGGCATGGTTCGCAAGCATCAAGTGATTCATAATCAAGTGATTCCAAAATCCCATCAGCATGGAGTTTCTTCATGCGCTTTACACCAATATGACCTAAACGGCAGTGCTACAAATAAGTTGCACTATCATTATTAACATTGCATCTTTTGGTTTCAATATTATGATTATGTGTATCACTACGATCGAGATCCAACGAACTATTTTTCATTGGGTGTGTAACCATATAAGGTTTTATTCATGTAAACAGAACAACAATTTATTCTCTTACTTAAATGAATAACCGTATTACAATAAACATGATCAAATCATATTCATGCTTAACGCAAACACCAAATAACACTTATTCAGGTTCAACACTAATCCCGAAAGTATAGGGAGTGTGCGATGATGATCATATCAATCTTGGAACCACTTCCAACACACATCGTCACTTCACCCTTAACTAGTCTCTGTTTATTCTGCAACTCCCGTTTCGAGTTTCTAATCTTAGCAACTAAGCTAGTATCAAATACTGAGGGGTTGCTATAAACACTAGTAAAGTACACATCAATAATGTGTATATCAAATATACTTATGTTCACTTTGCCATCCTTCTTATTTGCCAATCACATGGGGTAGTTCCGCTTCCAGTGACCAGTCCCTTTGCAGTAGAAACACTTAGTCTCAGGCTTAGGACCAGACTTGGGCTTCTTCACTTGAGCAGCAACTTGCTTGCTGTTCTTCTTGAAGTTCCCCTTCTTCCCACTGCCCTTTTCTTGAAACTAGTGGTCTTGTCTACCATCAACACTTGATGTTTTTCTCGATTTCTACCTTCGTCAATTTCCGCATTACGAAGAGCTTGGGAATCGTTTCTGTTATCCCTTGCATATCATAGTTCATCACGAAGTTCTACTAACTTGGTGATGGTGACTAGAGAATTCTGTCAATCACTATCTTATCTGGAAGATTAACTCCCACTTGATTCAAGCAATTGTAGTACTCAGACAATCTGAGCACATGCTCACTAGTTGAGCGATTCTCCTCCATCTTTTAGCTATAGAACTTGTTGGAGACTTCATATCTCTCAACTCGGGTATTTGCTTGAAATATTAACTTCAACTCCTGGAACATCTCATATGCTCCATGACGTTCAAAAAATTATCAAGTCTCCCACTTGCACTAGAGTCAATAATCTAGTTCACATCGCCATGTGATTTAACAGCAATAGTTCACATCACCATGTGATTAACACCCATAGTTCACATCGATATGTGATCAACACCCAAAGGGTTTACTAGAGTCAGTAATCTAGTTCACATCGCTATGTGATTAACACCCAAAGAGTACTAAGGTGTGATCATGTTTTGCTAGTGAGATAATTTTAGTCAACGGGTCTGTCACATTCAGATCCGTAAGCATTTTGCGAATTTCTATCTCAACAATGCTCTGCACGGAGCTACTCTAGCTTATTGCTCCCACTTTCAATATGTATCTAGATCGAGACTTAGAGTCATCCAGATCTGTGTCAAAAACTTGCATCGACGTAACTTTTTACGACAAACCTTTTTGTCATCTCCATAATTGAGAAATATTTCCTTATTCCACTTGCACTAGAGTCAATATTCTAGTTCACATCGCCATGTGATTTAACAGCAATAGTTCACATCACCATGTGATTAACACCCATAGTTCACATCGATGTGTGATCAACACCCAAAGGGTTTACTAGAGTCAGTAATCTAGTTCACATTGCTATGTGATTAACACCCAAAGAGTACTAAGGTGTGATCATGTTTTGCTTGTGAGATAATTTTAGTCAACGGGTCTGTCACATTCAGATCCGTAAGTATTTTGCGAATTTCTATGTCAACAATGCTCTGCACGGAGCTACTCTAGCTTATTGCTCCCACTTTCAATATGTATCTAGATCGAGACTTAGAGTCATCCAGATCTGTGTCAAAACTTGCATCGACGTAACTTTTTACGACGAACCTTTTTGTCTTCTCCATAATTGAGAAATATTTCCTTATTCCACTAAGGATAATTTTAACCACTGTCCAGTGATCTACTCTTAGATCACTATTGTACTCCCTTGCTTAACACAGTGTAGGGTATACAATAGATCTGGTACACAGCATGGCATACTTTATAGAACCTATGGCTGAGGCATAGGGAATGACTTTCATTCTATTTCTATCTTCTGCCATGGTCGGGCTTTGAGTCTTACTCAATTTCACACCTTGCAACACAGGTAAGAACTCTTTCTTTGACTGTTCCATTTTGAACTACTTCAAAATCTTGTCAAGGTATGTACTCATTGAAAAAACTTATCAAGCGTCTTAATCTATCTCTATAGATCTTGATGCTCAATATGTAAGCAACTTTACCGAGGTCTTTCTTTGAAAAATTCCTTTCAAAACCTCCTTTATGCTTTGCAGAATAATTCTACATTATTTCCGATCAACAATATGTCATTCACATATACTTATCAGAAATGTTGTAGTGCTCCCACTCACTTTCTTGTAAATACAGGCTTCATCGCAAGTCTGTATAAAACTATATGCTTTGATCAACTTATCAAAGTGTATATTCCAACTCCGAGATGCTTGCACCAGTCCATAGCTGGATCGCTGGAGCTCTCATATTTTGTTAGCACCTTTAGGATTGACAAAACCTTCTGGTTGCATCATATACAACTCTTCTTTAAGAAATCCATTAAGGAATGCAGTTTTGTTTATCCATTTGCCAGATTTCATAAAATGCGGCAATTGCTAACATGATTTGGACAGACTTAAGCATATATACGAGTGAGAAAATCTCATCGTAGTCAACACCTTGAACTTGTCGAAAACCTTTTGCGACAATTCTAGCTATGTAGATAGTAACACTACTATCAGCATCCGTCTTCCTCTTGAAGATCCATTTATTTTCTATGGCTTGCCGATCATCGGGCAAATCCATCAAAGTCCATACTTTGTTCTCATACATGGATCATATCTCAGATTTTATGGCCTCAAACCATTTCGCGGAATCTGGGCTCATCATCGCTTCCTCATAGTTCGCAAGTTCGTCATGGTCTAGTAACATGACTTCCAGAACAGGATTACTGTACCACTCTGGTGCGGATCTCACTCTGGTTTACCTACGAGATTCAGTAGTAACTTGATCTGAAGTTACATGATCATCATCATTAGCTTCCTCACTAATTGGTGTAGTAGTTACAGGAACAGATTTCTGTGATGAACTACTTTTCAATAAGGGAGCAGGTACAGTTACCTCATCAAGTTCTACTTTCCTCCCACTCACTTCTCTTGAGAGAACCTCCTTCTCTAGAAAGGATCCATTCTTAGCAACGAATGTCTTGCCTTTGTATCTGTGATAGAAGGTGTACCCAACAGTAACTTTTTGGGTATCCTATGAAGACACACTTTTCTGATTTGGGTGTGAGCTTATCAGGATGAAACTTTTTCACATAAGCATTGCAACCCCAAACTTTAAGAAACGACAACTTTGGTTTCTTGCCAAACCACAGTTCATACGGTGTCGTCTCAACAGATTTAGATGGTGCCCTTTTAACGTGAATGCAGCTGTCTTTAATGCATAACCCAAAAACGATAGTGGTAGATCGGTATGAGACATCATAGATTGCATTATATCCAATAAAGTACGGTTATGACGTTCGGACACACCATTATGTTGTGGTGTTCCATGTGGCATGAGTTTGTGAAACTATTCCACATTGTTTTAATTGAAGACCAAACTCGTAACTCAAATATTTGTCTCCGCGATCAGATCGTAGAAACTTTATTTTCTTGTCACGATGATTTTCCACTTCACTCTGAAATTCTTTGAACTTTTCAAATGTTTCAGACTTATGTTTCATCAAGTAGATATTCCCATATCTGCTCAAATCATCTGTGAAGTTCAGAAAATAACGATACTTGCCGTGAGCCTTAACACTCATCGGACCGCATACATCAGTATGAATTATTTCCAATAAGTCAGTTGCTCGCTCCGGAGAACGGAGTCTTAGTCATCTTGCCCATGAGGCATGGTTCGCAAGCATCAAGTGATTCCAAAATCCCATTAGCATGGAGTTTCTTCATGCGCTTTACACCAATATGACCTAAACGGCAGTGCTACAAATAAGTTGCACTATCATTATTAACTTTGCATCTTTTGGTTTCAATATTATGATTATGTGTATCACTACGATCGAGATCCAACGAACTATTTTTCATTGGGTGTGTAACCATATAAGGTTTTATTCATGTAAACAGAACAACAATTTATTCTCTTACTTAAATGAATAACCGTATTACAATAAACATGATCAAATCATATTCATGCTTAACGCAAACACCAAATAACACTTATTCAGGTTCAACACTAATCCCGAAAGTATAGGGAGTGTGCGATGATGATCATATCAATCTTGGAACCACTTCCAACACACATCGTCACTTCACCCTTAACTAGTCTCTGTTTATTCTGCAACTCCCGTTTCGAGTTACTAATCTTAGCAACTGAACTAGTATCAAATACTGAGGGGTTGCTATAAACACTAGTAAAGTACACATCAATAATGTGTATATCAAATATACTTATGTTCACTTTGCCATCCTTCTTATCTGCCAATCACTTAGGGTAGTTTCGCTTCCAGTGACCAGTCCCTTTGCAGTAGAAACACTTAGTCTCAGGCTTAGGACCAGACTTGGGCTTCTTCACTTGAGTAACAACTTGCTTGCTGTTCTTCTCGAAGTTCCCCTTCTTCCCACTGCCCTTTTCTTGAAACTAGTGGTCTTGTCTACCATCAACACTTGATGTTTTTCTCGATTTCTACCTTCGTCAATTTCCGCATTACGAAGAGCTTGGGAATCATTTCTGTTATCCCTTGCATATCATAGTTCATCATGAAGTTCTACTAACTTGGTGATGGTGACTAGAGAATTCTGTCAATCACTATCTTATCTGGAAGATTAACTCCCACTTGATTCAAGCGATTGTAGTACTCAGACAATCTGAGCACATGCTCACTAGTTGAGCGATTCTCCTCCATCTTTTAGCTATAGAACTTGTTGGAGACTTCATATCTCTCAACTCGGGTATTTGCTTGAGATATTAACTTCAACTCCTAGAACATCTCATATGCTCCATGACGTTCAAAAAATTATCAAGTCTCCCACTTGCACTAGAGTCAATAATCTAGTTCACATCGCCATGTGATTTAACAGCAATAGTTCACATCACCATGTGATTAACACCCATAGTTCACATCGGTATGTGATCAACACCCAAAGGGTTTACTAGAGTCAGTAATCTAGTTCACATCGCTATGTGAGTAACACCCAAAGAGTACTAAGGTGTGATCATGTTTTGCTAGTGAGATAATTTTAGTCAACGGGTCTGTCACATTCGGATCCGTAAGTATTTTGCGAATTTCTATGTCAACAATGCTCTGCACGGAGCTACTCTAGCTTATTGCTCCCACTTTCAATATGTATCTAGATCGAGACTTAGAGTCATCCAGATCTGTGTCAAAACTTGCATCGACGTAACTTTTTACGACAAACCTTTTTGTCATCTCCATAATTGAGAAATATTTCCTTATTCCACTTGCACTAGAGTTAATAATCTAGTTCACATCGCCATGTGATTTAACAACAATAGTTCACATCACCATGTGATTAACACCCATAGTTCACATTGATGTGTGATCAACACCCAAAGGGTTTACTAGAGTCAGTAATCTAGTTCACATCGCTATGTGATTAACACCCAAAGAGTAGTAAGGTGTGATCATGTTTTGCTTGTGAGATAATTTTAGTCAACGGGTCTGTCACATTCAGATCCGTAAGTATTTTGCGAATTTCTATGTCAACAATGCTCTGCACGGAGCTACTCTAGCTTATTGCTCCCACTTTCAATATGTATCTAGATTGAGACTTAGAGTCATCCAGATCTGTGTCAAAACTTGCATCGACGCAACTTTTTATGACGAACCTTTTTGTCATCTCCATAATTGAGAAATATTTCCTTATTCCACTAATGATAATTTTGACCACTGTCCAGTGATCTACTCTTAGATCACTATTGTACTCCCTTGCTTAACACAGTGTAGGGTATACAATAGATCTGGTACACAGCATGGCATACTTTATAGAACCTATGGCTGAGGCATAGGGAATGACTTTCATTCTATTTCTATCTTCTGCCGTGGTCGGGCTTTGAGTCTTACTCAATTTCACACCTTGCAACACAGGTAAGAACTCTTTCTTTGACTGTTCCATTTTGAACTACTTCAAAATCTTGTCAAGGTATGTACTCATTGAAAAAACTTATCAAGCGTCTTAATCTATCTCTATAGATCTTGATGCTCAATATGTAAGCAGCTTTACCGAGGTCTTTCTTTGAAAAATTCCTTTCAAAACCTCCTTTATGCTTTGCAGAATAATTCTACATTATTTCCGATCAACAATATGTCATTCACATATACTTATCAGAAATGTTGTAGTGCTCCCACTCACTTTCTTGTAAATACAGGCTTCATCGCAAGTCTGTATAAAACTATATGCTTTGATCAACTTATCAAAGCGTATATTCCAACTCCGAGATGCTTGCACCAGTCCGTAGATGGATCGCTGGAGCTTGCATATTTTTTTAGCACCTTTAGGATTGACAAAACCTTCTGGTTGCATCATATACAACTCTTCTTTAAGAAATCCATTAAGGAATGCAGTTTTGTTTATCCATTTGCCAGATTTCATAAAATGCGGCAATTGCTAACATGATTCGGACAGACTTAAGCATATATACGAGTGAGAAAATCTCATCGTAGTCAACACCTTGAACTTGTCGAAAACCTTTTGCGACAATTCTAGCTATGTAGATAGTAACACTACTATCAACATCCGTCTTCCTCTTGAAGATCCATTTATTTTCTATGGCTTGCTGATCATCGGGCAAATCCATCAAAGTCCATACTTTGTTCTCATACATGGATCATATCTCAGATTTTATGGCCTCAAAGCATTTCGCGGAATCTGGGCTCATCATCGCTTCCTCATAGTTCGCAAGTTCGTCATGGTCTAGTAACATGACTTCCAGAACAGGATTACTGTACCACTCTGGTGCGGATCTCACTCTGGTTTACCTACGAGATTCGATAGTAACTTGATCTGAAGTTACATGATCATCATCATTAGCTTCCTCACTAATTGGTGTAGTAGTTACAGGAACAAATTTCTGTGATGAACTACTTTCCAATAAGGGAGCAGGTACAGTTACCTCATCAAGTTCTACTTTCCTCCCACTCACTTCTCTTGAGAGAACCTCCTTCTCTAGAAAGGATCCATTCTTAGCAACGAATGTCTTGCCTTTGTATCTGTGATAGAAGGTGTACCCAACAGTAACTTTTTGGGTATCCTATGAAGACACACTTTTCCGATTTGGGTTTGAGCTTATCAGGATGAAACTTTTTCACATAAGCATTGCAACCCCAAACTTTAAGAAATGACAACTTTGGTTTCTTGCCAAACCACAGTTCATACGGTGTCGTCTCAACAGATTTAGATGGTGCCCTTTTAACGTGAATGCAGCTGTCTTTAATGCATAACCCCAAAACGATAGTGGTAGATCGGTAAGAGACATAATAGATTGCACTATATCCAATAAAGTACGGTTATGACGTTCGGACACACCGTTATGTTGTGGTGTTCCATGTGGCATGATTTTGTGAAACTATTCCACATTGTTTTAATTGAAGACCAAACTCGTAACTCAAATATTTGTCTCCGCGATCAGATCGTAGAAACTTTATTTTCTTGTCACGATGATTTTCCACTTCACTCTGAAATTCTTTAAACTTTTCAAATGTTTCAGACTTATGTTTCATCAAGTAGATATTCCCATATCTGCTCAAATCATCTGTGAAGTTCAGAAAATAACGATACTTGCCGTGAGCCTTAACACTCATCGGACCGCATACATCAGTATGAATTATTTCCAATAAGTTAGTTGCTCGCTCCGGAGAACGGAGTCTTAGTCATCTTGCCCATGAGGCATGGTTCGCAAGCATCAAGTGATTCCAAAATCCCATTAGCATGGAGTTTCTTCATGCGCTTTACACCAATATGACCTAAACGGCAGTGCTACAAATAAGTTGCACTATCATTATTAACTTTGCATCTTTTGGTTTCAATATTATGATTATGTGTATCACTATGATCGAGATCCAACGAACTATTTTTCATTGGGTGTGTAACCATATAAGGTTTTATTCATGTAAACAGAACAACAATTTATTCTCTTACTTAAATGAATAACCGTATTACAATAAACATGATCAAATCATATTCATGCTTAACGCAAACACCAAATAACACTTATTCAGGTTCAACACTAATCCCGAAAGTATAGGGAGTGTGCGATGATGATCATATCAATCTTGGAACCACTTCCAACACACATCGTCACTTCACCCTTAACTAATCTGTGTTTATTCTGCAACTCCCGTTTCGAGTTACTAATCTTAGCAACTGAACTAGTATCAAATACTGAGGGGTTGCTATAAACACTAGTAAAGTACACATCAATAATGTGTATATCAAATATACTTATGTTCACTTTGCCATCCTTCTTATCTGCCAATCACTTGGGGTAGTTCCGCTTCCAGTGACCAGTCCCTTTGCAGTAGAAACACTTAGTCTCAGGCTTAGGACCAGACTCGGGCTTCTTCACTTGAGCAGCAACTTGCTTGCTGTTCTTCTCGAAGTTCCCCTTCTTCCCACTGCCCTTTTCTTGAAACTAGTGGTCTTGTCTACCATCAACACTTGATGTTTTTCTCGATTTCTACCTTCATCAATTTCCGCATTACGAAGAGCTTGGGAATCGTTTCTGTTATCCCTTGCATATCATAGTTCATCACGAAGTTCTACTAACTTGGTGATGGTGACTAGAGAATTCTGTCAATCACTATCTTATCTGGAAGATTAACTCCCACTTGATTCAAGCGATTGTAGTACTTAGACAATCTGAGCACATGCTCACTAGTTGAGCGATTCTCCTCCATCTTTTAGCTATAGAACTTGTTGGAGACTTCATATCTCTCAACTCGGGTATTTGCTTGAAATATTAACTTCAACTCCTGGAACATCTCATATGCTCCATGACGTTCAAAACGTCTTTGAAGTCCCGATTCTAAGCCATTAAGCATGGTGCACTAAACTATCAAGTAGTCATCATATTGAGCTAGCCAAACGTTCATAACGTCTGCATCTGCTCCTGCAATAGGTCCGTCACCTAGTGGTGCATCAAGGATATAATTCTTCTGTGCAGCAATGAGGATAAACCTCAGATCATGGATCCAATCCGCATTTTTGCTACTAACATCTTTCAACACAATTTTCTCTAGGAACATATCAAAATAAACACAGGGAAGTAACAATGCGAGCTATTGATCTACAACATGATTTGCAAAATACTACCAGGACTAAGTTCATGATAAATTTAAGTTCAATTAATCATATTACTTAAGAACTCCCACTTAGATAGACATCCATCTAATCCTCTAAGTGATCACGTGATCCAAATCAACTAAACCATGTTCGATCATCACGTGAGATGGAGCAGTTTCATTGGTGAACATCACTATGTTGATCATATCTACTATATGATTCACGCTCGACCTTTCGGTCTCCGTGTTCGGAGGCCATATCTGTATATGCTTGGCTTGTCAAGTATAACCTGAGTATTCCGCGTGTGCAACTGTTTTGCACCCGTTGTATTTGAACGTAGAGCCTATCACACCCGATCATCACGTGGTGTCTCAGCACGAAGAACTTTCGCAACGGTGCATACTCAGGGAGAACACTTCTTGATAATTTAGTGAGAGATCATCAAACGGCATGCGAACGTAGCTGTGAGGCGGACCCTCACACCAGCCAGCGCGTGAAGGCCAGAAGCGCTCCTGAGATGCGGCCCTGTTGAGCCCTGGGATTTTGATGCAGACGTGCAGTTCGCCACCCTCGCCTGGATGGGGAGCCGCACCAGGTGGGCGGCGGTCGCCACATATTTCCCTTGCTTCCCGGAACTCCTGAGTAGCCTTGATGATGAACTACTAAGCGCCAGGCGCTCCTTGCCTGATGCCCTCTTGAGGGAAACGTGCCGCGAAGCACGCCTCCACTTGGTGCCTGAGTACCTCCCTCGTGATGTCGGCTAGGTCTGAGGCCCTCCAGAAGAGAGCCCCCAAGCCCTGCCCGAGGAGGGTGCCGGTCGTGCCTTCCTATGCGAGGGAGGGGGGCGCCCCAGGTGCGGGCGCTGATCCTGATGTGGCACCGCTAGAGGCGCCGCCACCCTGAGGCCCTTTGCGGAGTAGCCGCTTCTTCTTCTTGGGGGTGGCCTCAGGAGGGTACTGCGTGCCCTCGCTGTTAGGGTCTTCGATTGATGCAACTTGGAAGGCGCGCTCGAGGGAGCACACCGCATCTCTTTCTTCGCAGGGGACTGTGATGATCCCGCTGCTTCCTAGCATCTTGAGGACGTTGTAGCCATGGTGGGTCACTGCCATGAATTTGGCTAATGCTGGGTACCCGAGATGGCATTGTACATCAGAGATATGTGGGCGACGTCGAAGTCGATAAGCTTGGTGCGGTAGTTGTCACATTGGCGGAAGGTGACAGGGAGGCGGCACTGCCCTATCGGGGTGGTGGAGCCGTCAGTCACTCCTGAGAAGGGCTTGGTGGGCTGAAGCTGATCGTATGGCACTTGGAGGCTGTCGAATGTCTCGACGGATAGGACACTGAGCCCTGCACCACCGTCGATGAGGGTCCTGGTGACTTGGACATTGCTGATGACGGGTGAGCAGAGCATCGGGAGGACTCCAGAGGTCGCCGCGCATTTGAGCTGGTCTGCCGAGCTAAAGGTGATGGCGTACTTGGACCACCTGAGTGGGCGCGTGGCCTCGAGCCTGGGAAGGGCTGCATTCACCTCGCGAGAGAACTGCTTGAAGATGCGCTGGGAAGCCAGGGCCTGAGCACCACCCAAGATGCTAGCAATGGCACGCGGCTCCTGGGGAGGGCTGCATTCACCTCGTGAGAGAACTGCTTGAAGATGCACTGGGAAGCCCGAGCCTGAGCACCACCCAAGATGCAAGCGATGGCGGGCGGCTCCTGGAAGCCCCTAGCCCCCTCGTCCTGATGGTGGTCGTCGTTCCTTCTTGGTGGTGGCGACAGTGGAGGGAGGCCAGGATTGCCTTGAGGACGGTCCTCGCGAGGCTGGTTGCGCCAAGCGCCCTCACGAGGCTACTCCTTCAAGTGGTCCTCATGAGGCCGGTCGCGCCACTCCTGGCGGCGGCCGCGGTCATCCCAGCGTCCTCCACCTCGTCCTCCTCCTCGGTCGTAGCCCTGGTCGTTGCGCTCGGTGCATCGACCGAAGCATCCATCTCGGATGGCCTTGAGCTCTTGACAATCGTTGGTGTTGTGGCTGTGTACGTTGTGGAAGGCGTAGAACTAACGACTGCTCTTGGACGACTTGGGGTGGTCCCGGCCACGCATCGTGTCCAGATCTGCCACAAGTACGACTACTCCCTTGCACTTCACGTCCTTGACCTTGGCCTTCTTCTCCTCTGGGTCGGCAGCAGGGAGCTCAAGGAGGGAGATACGCCCCTCCTCAGCTCTTGCACACTTGGTTGCCAAGTTGAACAGCTCCAGAGTCATGCATAGCTCCTCGTGGATGGCGAGCTCCTCCTTCATCTTAATGCCGTGGACATCATCGGAAAACGCTAAGATGATGGCCTCATCCGTCACCTTGGGGATCTTGAGAAGAATGTTGTTGAAGCGCTGGATGTACTTCTACAGGGTCTCTCCCGGCTGTTGCTTGATCCGGCACAAGTCACCTGCGGCTGGAGGGCGGTTGCGAGTGCCCTGGAAGTTGGCGATGAAGCAGTTGCGCATCTCACCCTAGGAGGAGACTGATCTCGCGGGCAGGTTCAGGAGCCATGAACGGGCGCCATCGTTGAGAGCCATGGGAAACCAGTTCACCATGACCTTTTCGTCACCGTTGGTCGCCTCGATGCTCAGCTCCTAGAGCCACAGGAACTCCGTGGGGTCGGGCGTTCCACCATAGCACGGAGGAAGAGCCGGCTTGAACTTGCCTGGCCAAACGACGGTGCGCAGCTTCGGAGCAAAGGCGCGACAGCCTGCCCTAGATGTCCGTGCACTGCCGCCGCAGGCGGCACGCGATCTTGTCGTGGTGGTGCTGGGAGCGCTGGAGCGTTTTCTTGCGGCCGGGGAACCTCTTGGCAGCTTCCTTCTTCATGCGCGGCCACACGGCGTGGCGGATCACGCCGCAGGACCGTGCGTCTTGGGACGAGGACACCGTCTTGACGCGGAGGGGGCAGTGGCGCTCCGTGAGCTGTTCGTCTTGGCGCAAGGGCGCTGTCTTGATGCGGAGGCAGCGGAGGCGCCCCGTGAGCTACATCGCCCGCGGCTGGAGGTGGGCGAGGCAGCGAGAGGGATGGTGCAGGGGAGCCCCAGTGGCGCTGACGAGCTAGGCAATGCGGTCTAACCTGTCCTCGTAGAGGTCGTCGAACGGGCGGTAGCGCAGGAGCTCGCGTGCCATGAGCAGTGCAACCTACACGTTCGTGGGTGCGCGGCGAGCGTGAGACGATGAGCCGGCCGGAGTCAGCGACGGGGTGGTGGTGCGGCCGTCCTGCCGCACAGAGGGGTGCAGTGATGATGCTTGCTTCTCGTTTGTTGCCGGGCCGGTAGCGGCGTTGGCAATAGGAGATGGAGAACGACGGGGAGGCCCGTCGACATGGGCTGTCTGAGCGACACGGGCGGCGTGGGCTCGACGCCGGCTCGACGCGTGTCTGACATAGATGTGGTGGAGCGATGGAACATGGATCAATGGAAGGAAAGCTTCAGCGCACCCCTACCTGGTGCGCCAAATGTCTGATTTCGAGTTCGGGCAAAACCCTTGAGGTTCGAACACTGGGGAGAGTAAGAAGATATGTCCCCCCTTGCACTCTCCCTCACCACGTTCTCAGAGCTAAGCACGCCGAACTCGCAAAACAAAGGGACACAAGATTTATAATGGTTCGGGCCACTGATGTGGTTTAATGCCCTACTCCAGTGTGGTGTGGTGGATTGCCTTGTAGGCTGAGGATGAACAAGTACAAGGGAAGAACAGCCTCCTGAGAAGAGGTGTTCTTGAGCTCGATGAGCTTGTGCTGATGAGGGTGGAATGGATCTCTCTCTTTCCCCTTCCTACTGTGGTGGCTAGCCCTATTTATAGAGGCCCTGGTCCTCTTCCCAAATATTAGGCGGGAAGGGATGCCACAACGGCCAAATTTGAAGGGGGACAACTAGTACAAGCTATCATGACAAAAGGTGGTCTTCACCTGCCAAAGGCTCTAGTGGTGACGTTGTCCTGGGCTCCACGGTGACCACTGTCCTTCCGTCCTGCCGGTCTTGGTCTCATTACAATGAGATGGAAACCTTTGCCTGATGCCACAAGACTCCTCTCCTGTGCTTGCCTCTTTAGCACCAAAGAGGAAACGAGGACACTGCACGTGCTGGCGCTCGCCTGTTGCCCGCCTGGCCTTGGTCGTCATGGCTTGCGTCACAAGAACCTCACGAGGTGCCCCTTGCCTTGATCTCTCTGCCCCTCGCCAGCCAGCCTGGTGAGGCCGCCCCCGAGGAGGTCTTGCGTCGTCCGCCTCGCGAGGCTCAGCCCCTCGCGAGGGTCTTAAGTGTTTCCTGGTGAAGATGGGCTATACGGGGCCGCTGGTGGAGCAACGCCATGGGCCGTAGGCAGGCAAGTCTGGGGAGCCCCGTTCCTAGGACGCTGACATCGGTCCATGGATCAACTCGTAGAAAGTGCTTTCCGGACTAGGATGCAGTTGTTTTCGCTCATCCCTGCACTGCAATCAGGAAGTAAAACGTATGAATCAACTTCTTTTAGATTGCGTTGGTCATTCTACCTACTTACTACCAATGTAGGAATACCTGGAACACTGGTGGTTAGAGGACGGTAGCTAGGAATAGCCATCTCATTTTGTGCAGTTGTACTAAAACTAAGGTGCGTACTTTTGATTGCGCAGATAGAAATGATATGGAGACAGACATCTCTGTTTGCGCAAATACGAAATACAGTTATTTAAATAGTGACATATATTTGTAGTGGCGTATGATTAACATCGGCATCTATTGTGTGATAACTGGCACTAGACTGACAGCATGAAAGTGCCCTTAAGTAAGTAGCATCACATCACATCAAAACTGCCACTAGATTAACATGCAGAACAATAGCATTAGTATTACTATCATGAGAGTAGCACATGGTCAGTAAATGTGTAATCAAATTTGTGCAGTTCCACTGGGATGAAGCAATGTTAGCGGTGTGAGATTTAAGTGTAACTGCAAAAACACAATTCATGGGAATAAAGCAAGAAAGAAGCACTTCATAAAATGGTGGTGGCATTGCTTCAATTTATCGACGGCACTAGACCATTACTTATAGTGACATTAGGTGGCATTGCTTAATGCTTCATGTGATTTTACATTAATGGTAGCGATATGGGCGTATGGACAGCAGGGGCATAAAGTGGTGAGGTAGATGTGGTTGCCGAGAGCGGCAAACACTCAGGCAACATGTCTGCATTTGTCCCATTTTTTGTCTCCTCGGCGACATTTCCTATGTGAGCACATGAAATCTAGATCTGCTCATTCTCAGTCGCGTTGTCGCCCAACACCCCTCACTTTCTTTCCTTTTTCAACCAAGAGACAGGTCCACTTCCCCCCACCCTTTGCCATCCACCATGCTTTCTTCGCCTTTTCAACCAATAGACCGTTTGGGTAGCCAACATCTACTACTTTCCCCCGTTTCCTCTTAGAACGAAGTCCTAGATTCATGCTACAGCTTTCCCACTTTCTTCCCTATTTGAACCAAATCTTAGATTTGACTGTCTGAACTACCTTTACCTCTAATAATAGTAAAAGTCTAGGTGGCTTTGGAACATCCGACAGAAGTAGAAAAAGATCCACACGCAACCACGTGGGGAGCTGGGGCAGTAGAGCATGGAAGGTTTCGAAGGAATATATACTTGAGGGTCGTCGGCATGTGGAAAAGACGGCATCGGGAGGCCGCATCTTGGCCACAATACCGCAGGCAGGAAGAAGGGGATCAGAGGCCCTCCCGGGCCGGCGCTCTCTTAGAGAGAATGGCACGGCCACCGATCGGGACGCGTGGGCAGCTGTTGGTCTCTTCCCTCGCCGGCAACGATAGTGTAAACGATGCACCTACACCCTTGCCCCGGTCGAGGTGGTCTGGCCGGATCTGTGACCAGCCGTGAGCAGAGACAGAGTATGGCCACCTATGTTTTGCTTAGATCTGGAGAGCGTAAGAGAGTGAAAGAGAGGAACCCTAGTAGAGCAAGCGCTAAAGCTCCTGTTTATACATATAGTAGAGTGATTTTGTTGTACCACCTTCAAAAAAATGCGCTCCTACGTGTACCTGCGAGTGGGTGTGAGAGCACTAGTGCATGCGTGCACCGCTTCTCTCCGTGAGAGTATAATATACTATGCCCAAAGAACGCTCGCCACAAGAGTAATAGTATAAGTGCGTGACGTGTGTGCTAAAATAAAAGGTGCGTGACATCTTTTGTTTTTAGAAGTTCTAAGGGTAGGGTGTGAAGAGCACATATGTGTGTGACGTCTACTTGCAGATAGCCGGTGGGTGCGAGAGGACCCGGGAGAGTCGTGACTCGTGAGGGTGCATGTGTGCGTGAGAGAGAGAGAGAGGGGGGGCACGTATCAATGCAATGCCTGTGTCCGTAAATCATTATCCGACAAATGTTGCCACGAGCCGTTTCCTGACGAAAGCCATAAGAACCTTTAGATCGGCATCCGATAGTGTCAGTTTTTCCTTGTCATTTAACAGAGCAGCCACTCCACCTACACACAAATCTTCCACGTGAGTGTTAGCAACTACTGTATGCTTCTCCCTCCATTCCAAAATGCAGTGCATATAGCTTTATTGAAAATTTGAACCTCGCAAACTTTTACCGAGTTTTCGTGTACCAAAATGCACATATAGAATACCCCATATATATCATTTCATTCATCTTCGAGAGGTAACTATAAAGATGTGGGAGGAGTCTACAAAGAAATACCGCCGTATCACCTACAGCAATTTCAACCATCCTTTGGTGTGGAGGAATATCATAGGAACTCTATACGATATGATTTTTGTAGGATTTTTCCCTTTAGAGCCAATTGGTTCATAGGAATAGATTCATATACTCCACATTTCAAAGGAAATAAACATGATATCATTTTTATAGCATTAGAGCCACTTGGTTCATATCAATGGATTCCTATACTCCCATAATTTCAAAGGAAAATAAACATTAGCGTATATTCAATAGAAAAGTTCCTATGATGTGAACCAAATGACATGTCTTTTCTAATCTCTCCTCGTAGGAATTGAGATACATGTCATCTCTAGATTCAATAGAAAAGTTCCAATGATGTGAACCAAATGACATCTCTTTTCCAATCCCTACTCATGGGAATTGAGATACATGTCATCTCTTTCCCTACAACTTCCATGCATACATCTTCTATTCCTAAATAGCTAGTACAACCCACTAGTAGTTTTTTTCCTGGACATGCAACTATGACACAAGAACACGTCATGCATGCAAGTCATAAATCACATTGTTTTTCTACTCTATGCATGCAAGCACCACATCATCAATTCGTGCATGTTACTCATAAGTTATTTCTTGCATTAAATTTTGCATTGACAATGTATGTACTGGTCACGTGCACACATATGTAGTTCACATTCACATTTTTGTTAGAAATGCCATTCTTTTAACCGCAATTCATTTTTTATCTCTGTACTCCCTCCGTCTAGGTGTGTAAGTCATTTTTCGAAAACCAAATAATCACAAACACTTTGGCACGGTACATTAACTCCCTCCTTGTTTCTTGTTTCGTGACATATCAACCAATAAGAGATGTGGGTCGTGCATGCTTTCCCAAAACACAAGCACTTCTCCTTTGTTCTAGAATCTTCTGTATCATAATTGCCCAATTTTTTTTTCTAAATGAATTGCCATTATTTGTTTTTACTTTATGCTTTACAATGCACAATCCCATGAATCTTAACCTTTTCATAAAACTAATTGATTTTGAATGAGATTAACTGTAAGAACTAAACGAACATCTACATCATGCATATATGACTTAAAGCTTTACATGCTATAGTGTGTATTTATTCATAATTTGGCTTCCAAATCTCATGCGTTCAATGCATGTGTACCTTACTAGTTTTGAGTAGAGTAGAAAATTTCATGCGGCCGCAGGTATATCAAAATGCAGGGCCCATGCATAATTACCTTTCGGTCAAACCTACATCCACAATTTTTTGTATGTATATCTCCACTGGTCGCCGAACCCAAAATGCTGCCTAGTTCCCGTAAAACCAATCGTCCGACACATATTAAGGCGTCGACTCAAACTCAACCCCTCTCCCATTTACTACGACACGGCCCCACAAGCCATAGTACTCCTACAAACCCTACCGCCGCACGCATCATCGGTTTTCTTCAAGAGGACGAGGCAGAAGCGGATTTGTATTGGAGGCGCTTTAAAAAATGGATTTGTAGTGGATGACCCTACCCTAGGGTGCCCTAGGTAGCTGTCGCACGCATCATTGGTTTTCTCTTTTCTTTATGCTCTCTCGCCCTAGAGTGAAATGATGGTTGCTTCGTCCGTCCATCTTAGTGTTGAAAAGGTGGGGCTTTGTGATTTGACCCCTCATCGCTCATTTACTACTACTACGGCGCTACGACCGGGGTGCCTCCAAGTCCAACCGCTGCTCCGAACTGTAATTTGGTGCATCGCACGTGGAACAAGACGGTGGATGAGCCACATGTCGGCCAAAGGGGTCCTGTTATGTGTGTCACCATTTCGTGTGCGGACTGACCTTGCTTGAGTTGCTACGCCAACACGACAGGAGAATTCTACCACTTGGTTTTGCTCCTTGGTGAATCTCGACTATATTGATCTAAAAAGATACGTACTGTACTACCCTCTCCGTCTCGGTTTATAGGGCGCGAACGTAGTTCTCGGTCATCCATTTGACTAACTAAATATGAGTTAGTATGTCATAAAAAGTATATCATTTGATTCTTAAGCGGATGTAGTTTCTAAACATATACGGTTCATCACATATATAGCCAGTTAAATTCTCAACCTAGAACGACATGCATGCCCTGTATACCGATACGGAGGAAGTAGTAAAAATGACGTGATTTTACCGAGCGATGGGCGAGGGAGCATGGCCTGTCATGCGATCCCACGTCTCATGATGTACCAAGGCGATGCGCGTGTCCCTCTTGAGGCAGAACAATGGCAGAAGCAATACTACATGGTTTTCTTGAAGGAGATGATGGCGAAGCGAAGTGTGAGATAATGGTTGCTTCGTCCGTCTGGGAAGGTGCGGCATTGTGATTTGACGTCTCATTGCTCATTACTACTACTGGGGCGGTACGACTGGGGTGCATCCCCCTTCTGTTCTCCATTGTTATTTGGTCCATGACACGTCAACCTGGTTGCTATATGTCCCACATGTCGGTGAGAGGAAGTAGAGAATTCATAAAAGCGAGCGTCGACGGAGGAGTACAAGACATGGCTTGGTTTTTGCTACTTCGCACGATCCATCGATACAAACCTGGACTAAAAAAAAGGAGAGGGCGGGTCTTTTCCCACGCGGCAGGAAGGGGAGTTTGGCATAGTCTGTTCGAGGCAACGAGGCAGGAAGGGAAACAAGCAAATAAAGGTTGAGCGACTTAGTTTTCGGAAAATCTAATTTTATGGAGTATGTACCCACTATGGAGGTAGTATATTACTTACTACTCCCTCCTTTCTGGTTTATAGGGCTCGTCTAAAAAAATCATTTTTCCATTTTATAAGTCTCGATTCTACTAGTAGTAGTACCTATCGGCGTCCTGGGAATGGGGGTCCATAGACTTGCCTGCCTGCGGCCCACAGCGTGGCTCCACCAGCGGGCCTGTACTACCCATCTTCACTAGCAAACACTCAAGACCCTCGCGAGGGGCCAAGCCTCGCAAGGCGGACGACGCAAGACCTCCTCTGGGGCGGCCTCACTAGGCTAGCTCGCGAGGGGCGGAGAGATCAAGGCGAGGGGCACCTCGCGAGGTTCCTGTGATGCAAGCCATGACGACCAAGGCCAGGCAAGCACCTGGCGGGCGCCAGCTCGCACAGTGTACTCGTTTCCTCTTTGGTGCTAAAGGGGCAGGCGCATGCGAGGAATCCCGAGGCATCAGGCAAAGGTTTCCGTATCAGTGCAACAAGACCAAGACCAGCAAGACGGAGGTCACCATGGAGCCCAGGACGACGTCACCACCAGAGCCTTTGGTAGGCGAAGACCACCTTTTGTCAGGATAACTTGTACTAGTTGTCTCCCTTCAAATTTGGCCGTTTTTGGATCCCTTCCCGCCTACATTTG
Organism: Triticum dicoccoides; assembly: GCF_002162155.2. Lineage (NCBI taxonomy): Eukaryota > Viridiplantae > Streptophyta > Magnoliopsida > Poales > Poaceae > Triticum > Triticum dicoccoides. The sequence goes on along the minus strand of NC_041384.1, from coordinate 536,017,120 downwards.
GGAAGAGGAATAGGGGCTCTATAAATAGGAATAGCCACCATAGTAGGAGGCAACTCATCTTGGATCGGATCCATTCCATCCTCAATCACACAAGCTCATTGAGCCCAAGAACACCTCTTCTTAGGAGGCCGTTTTTTCCTTTTACTTGTTCATCCTCAGCCCAAGAGGCAATCCACCACACCACATTGGAGTAGCGTATTACACCACATCAGTGGTCCGAACCAGTATAAACCCTGTGTCCTTTGTTCTTCAGGTTCGGCGAGTTAGGTTCTAAGATCGTTGCGAGAGCGTGAGCTGGGGAGAAAGATCTTCGTGCGCACCCCAGTGTTCGAACCTCAAGGGTTTTGCCGGAACCCGAAATCTGACATTTGGTGCACCAGGTAGGGGTGTGCTGAAGCTTTCCTTCTGCCGAAACACATTCCGTGACTCCACCATGTCCATGTCACACACTTGCCGAGCTCACGCCAAGCGCTGAGCCACCCTGGCCGCTCGCGTCGCCCAGATGGCCCCCGTTGGCGGACCTCCCCGCTGTTCTCCATCACTTGTAGCCAATGCCGCTTCCGTCCCGGCAACAAACGAGCAGCAAGCATCATCACTGCACCCCTCCGTGCAGCGAGACAGCCGCACCGCAACCCCTTCGCTGACTCTGGCCGGCTCATCATCCCACGCTCGTCGCGCGCCCATGGACGTGCAGGCCGCACTGCTCATGGCACGCAAGATCCTGCGCTACCGCCCAGTCAACGACCTCTACGAGTGTTGGTGTTCTGGGAACGGGGCTCCCCTGCATCGTCCCTCTTGCTGCCTTGTCCACCGCCAGCTATGCGCGATGTAGCTCACGCAGCACCTCCCCAACCCCTACACCAAGACGTCGCCCTGGCGCCAAGGCGCGTGGCTCCGCGGCGCGACCCGCCGCACCTAGCGTCCGCACGTGAAGAAAGAAGCTGTCAATAAGTTCCTCGACTGCAAGAGAACGCTCCACCGCTCCCTGCACCGTTGCGTCAGGATTGCTTGCCGTGGCAGGGCCATGCGCTGCTTGCCATGGTGGCGCGCGGGCGCCAAGACCAGGCTCCACCTCCACGGTGGGCCCTAGTGACTACGGCCGTCTGCCACGCCTTCACCCCCAGCTGCGTAGCGTCGTCTAGCCGGGCAAGTTCAAGCCGGATCTGCCTCCTCGCTACGTCGGCACCCCCGACCCCGCTGAGTTCCTGTAGCTCTACGAGCTGAGCATCGAGGCAGCCAACTGAGATGAGAAAGTCATGGCAAACTAGTTCCCTATGGCTCTCAAGGATGGCGCACGCCCATGGCTCTTGAACCTGCCTCCAAGCTCCATCTCTTCCTGGAACGAGATGCGCGACCGCTTCATCGCCAACTTCCAGGGCACTCGCAACCGCCCCCCGGCCGGAGGTGACCTGCGCCGCATCAAGCAACAACCGGGAGAGACCCTCCAGAAATACATCCAACGCTTCAACAATGTCCGCCTCAAGATCCCCAAGGTGATGGATGAGGCCATCATCTCTGCGCTATCTGATGGCGTTCGCGACGTCAAGATGAAGGAGGAGCTCGCCGTCCACAAGGAGCTGTGCACATCCCTGGAGCTGTTTAACTTGGCGACCAAGTGTGCAACGGCTGAGGAAGGGCGCCTTTCCCTCCTTGAGCTCCCAGCTGCCGACCCGGAGGAGAAGAAATCCAAGGCCAAGGACGTGAAGCACAAGGGAGACGCCGTGCTCGCCGCAGAGCCGGACACGAAGCGCGGCAGGGACCAGCCTGAGTCATCCAAGGGCAGTCGACCGCTCTGCACCTTCTACAGCATGCACAGCACAACACCAACGATTGTCTAGAGCTCAGGGCCATTCGTGACGGACGCTTCGGTCGATGCCCCGAGTGCAACGACCGAGGCTACAGCCAAGGAGGAGGTGACAGAGGATGCTGGGACGACCATGGCCCACGCCAGGAGTGGCGCGACCGCTGGCAAGATCAGCTTCGTGAGGACTGCTGGCAAGATCAGCCTCGCGAGGGCGCTTGGAGGGATCAGCCTTGCGAGGATCGCCCTCAAGGCAACCCCGGTATTCCTCCGCTATAGCCACCACCAAGAAGGAACAATGACCACCATCAAGACGAGGGGGCTGGGGACTTCCAGGAGCCGCGTGCTATCGCCTGCATCTTGGGCGGAGCTCAAGCCCCAGCCTCACAGTGTATCTTCAAGCAGTTTGCTCGGGAGGTGAACGCGGTCCTCCCCAAGCTCGAGGCCACTCGCCCGCTCAGGTGGTCCAAGTGTGCCATCACTTTCAGTTCGGCAGATCAGCTCAAGTGTGCGGCTACCACTGGCGCTCTCCCAATGCTTTGTTCACCCATCATAAGCAACGTGCAAGTCACCAAGACCCTCATCGATGGCGGCGCAGGGCTCAACGTCCTATCCGTCGAGACGTTCGACAACCTACAAGTGCCCTACGATCAGCTTCAACCTACCAAACCCTTCTCAGGAGTGACCGACGGCTCAACCATGCCGATAGGTCAGGTCCGCCTCCCAGTCACCTTTGGAGAACACAACAACTACCCCACCGAGCTCATTGACTTTGACGTCGCCCACATCCGTCTGCCATACAATGCCATCCTCGGGTATCCAGCCCTGGCCAAGTTCATGGCAGTGATGCACCATGGCTACAACGTCCTCAAGATGCCAGGGAGCGGCGGGATCATCACAGTCCCCTGTGAAGAAAGAGATGCAGTGTGCTCCCTCGAGCGCGCCTTCCAAGAAGCATCAATCGAAGACACTGACAATAAAGCAGCTCGGTACCCTCCTAAGGTCGTCCCCAAGAAGAAGAAGCAGCTACTTCGTGTCGGACCTCGGGAGGGCAGCGACGCAAGTGGTACCTCGTCAGGATCAGCGCCCGCACCTGGGCGCCTCCCTCTATCACATAGGAAGGTGCGCCCGGCGCCCTCCTCGGGCAGGGCTCGGGGGCTCTCTTCTGGAGGGCCTCAGACCTTGCCAACGTCGCGAGCGAGACGCTCGGGCACCACTTGGAGGCGTGCTTCGCGGCACGTCTCCCTCAGGAGGAAACTATGCAAGGATCGCCCGACACTCAGGAGTTCATCACCAAGGCATATCAGGAGCTTTAGGAAGCAATAGCAATACGCGGCGACCGCCGCCCACCTAGCGTCGCTCCCCACCCAGGTGAGGGTGGTGAGCTGTGCGTCTGCATCGACATCCCAGGGCTCAACCGAGCCGCACCTTAGGAGCGCTTCTGGACTTCGCATGTTGGGCGCTGCGAAGGAGCACCTCACAGCTACGTTGGCATGCCGTTCGGCCTATCGAGCGTGGCTGCTGCCTTCCAGCGCAACCTGCGGAGCGTCATGGCGGGTCAGGAGGCCAGGCACCATGCAGTCCTGGCGGAGATGGCGACGATCCTCAAGGAACCGCCTGGACCCTAGAGCCTCCCGAGGCTCAGGGCCCCGGTGGCTCGTGAGGAGCAACCCCTTCACCGTGTACCTTCAGCCGCCTCTACACCCCTTCATCAACAGAACCAGGTGACACTTTCCAAGTTTATTTAGCTGGGAGTGCCCCCAGGGCTGCATCATTCCCAGGCCACATGGGTCCGTCCTTGTTGCATGTATCCCTTCTTTTTTATGTCTTGAGCTTACCTCCACTACAAAAAAGGCACATCTGTGACATTTTGGGCCGAACAAATTGTTTTCTGTCATACTTATGACACTTCTATGACGATAATTGTGACAAAACCCAGTATCATCATAGATGTGGTGGGCTCCTACTTGTATGACAAAAAATCAAGACATTAAAATGGGCTTTTCGTCCTCGGCGGGCCGGAGACGCAGCTGCATGACATTGTTTGGGTCATCCATGACGGAAAAACCATGGTAGAAGCGAGGGCGAGGAAAATATCGGGGTGTTCCCGGTTACGGTGGGTGGTCGGGGCCGAGCGATGCGCGTTTCTCTCGCACACTCGCACGCGTGGGTGCGAGGCATTGGGCTCTAACTGAACCCCGAGCGAGGCGTTCGCCTACTGAACCTGAGCGATTGCACTGCAGGCTACGCATTACTGAACCCGAGCGATCGATCGATGGCTGTTAACTGAACCAGATCGAGCGATTCCTTTGCTACTGCTGCTAACTGAAGCAGATCGATGCTGCCTCTGGATGAATAGTGAGCATTGCTGGGGGGTTTTGGATGAACAGTTCCCGGTGGGGGTGGATGAACAGGACCCCGTGGTGTTGCCTCTGGTGAACAGGACCCCGATCGATCGAGCCGGTTGGAGCTGGATGAACAGGACCCCGTGGATGGCTGGATGAACAAGACCCCGTGGATGGCTGGATGAACAGGACCACCCTGTGGAGGGCTGGATGAACAGTAGACGGTGGAGGGCTGGATGAACAGTAGCCCGTGGAGGGGTGGTTGAACATGAGCTCGTGGAGAGGGCTGGTTGAACAGTAGCCGGTGGAGTAGCACGCGGTGGAGGCTGGATGAACAGGAGCCCGTGGATAAATAGTCACAGGTGGAGGTTGGAGGAGGTCGACGGTGGATATATAGTAGCCCATGGAAGCTGGAGGGGGTCGGCGGTGGAGATGAACAGTATCCCGTGGAGTCCCGTTTTGCAATACGCCACACCCCTCCCAATGAACAGGACCCTCGTTTCGACCGTAGCGCTCCAACCTCTGTTGGAAAAGGCAATGCCTAGGATGCGCTTAGGCACGCCTGGGTGCTAGGCAATAGCCAAACGCCTCACCTAGGGTATAAATGGAGGTCTAGGCAAGTTAATCATGGAATTGCCTACCCAAGCAGGAAATCATGCCACATACTGTATTGATATGCCAAATGGGTTATATTCCAATGGCAGTATATGGTAATTAACTTATTTATATGCCCTAAAGTAATATCAACACCCATATAATAATCATAAGTACACTATGAGTAAAAACTATATTACCGCCTAGGTCGCACCTAGGGCGCTTAGGCACCGCCTAGGCACTAGGCGAAGGCCAACAGCATCACTTACGCCTATCGCTTTTTCCAACCTTGGCTCCAACACAAGTTCATTTCTTCCGTTTTGCGGTATGCCACACCCCACCTGATCAACAAGACCCCCCTTTCGTCCGTAGGAGGTCTGTTTCCTCCGTTTTGCGGTACGCCAGACCCCTCTCGATGAACAGGATCCCGTTTCGAACATGGCCGGTCGAACACGAGGCCGTTTCCTCCATTGTGCGGTACGCCAGGCCTCGTTTTCATCGGGTGTTCCGTCCAAGCCCTCCTGATGAACACAACGATGCATTCCGTTCCAACCCAGCTGGTTCGCTCCCCATGAACACAACGACGACACAGTTTCTCTGTTCCGACCCAGCCATGTACACGAGCCCTAGCTGTACGTATGCGCGAGTAGGCATTCGAGACTCTGCTCGCATGCACGTATGTGGTCATATTTTCTTTCTTCCACACTGGCTGCTGTATGTACGTGTACATGCTATGTGCACGCCTCTACTACGACACATGCGTGCCTGTACATGGACCAGTATTACTACAAAAAAATACACTTCCCTAATGATACGTGTTTGTCACAGTAGGTCGCTTTTTTTGTCATGCATGTACATCCATGACAAATTTATGACAGAATAAAGATAGTCATACCCGTGCTGTCGTAGAAATGTTCCATGACATTACCAAAATTATCATCACGGAAGTGTCCACTTCCATGACGATAAATCGCGCATCATAGAAGTGCTTTCGTCAAGGGTGACCGACACGTGGCATCCACCGTAACGGAATACCGTTAAGCTATCGGGTCGGGTTTTGGATCCGATAACCTGTTAACAGCCCCGAACAATGGGGATTTTCCACGTGTAAAATCATCATTGTCTAGAGGAAACACATGTCGGCTCATCGTCGGGACAAATGTCATCCACTCACTGGACAGAAGGCACCTATGATACATCGACACGTGGCATGACCCAACAAGTTTAAATGGGTCGGCCCAACTAAAGGCCCAGAAGATTTTGCGGACCATAATGGGCCGGCCCAGCTAAAGGCCCATGAGATTTTGCGGACCATAATGGGCTGGCCCAGCTAAAGGCCCACAAGATTTCGCGGCCCATAATGGGTCGGCCCAAGTACAAGCCCACAAGATCTTTGAGTGCCATAATAGGCCGGCCCAGGTAAAGGGCCACAAAATTCTTGCGGATCATAATGGGCCGGCCCAGCTAAAGGCCCACGAGATTTCGCCGACATTAATGGGCCAGCCTAGCTATCGGCCCACAAGATTTTGAGGACCCTAGTAGGACAGCCTGTTAACTGGCTGCCATGTTTTGGGCCAAATGTCGGCCCATATTTGATACAGTCTATTAATGGCCTACCACGCTCCGGGCCTAATAGTGGCCCATATGAGATCCGTCCCGTTAAAAGCCTACCACGTTCTGGGCCAAATTACGGCCCAGATCAGGTCCGGCCCTTTAAGAGGTTTTGGGCCTAATTATGGCCCATATCAGATTCGGCCCGTCAAGTGGACAGTATGCTTTTGGGTCCACTTGCTAAAGGCCCACTTAGTAATTCGGCCTGACATTAGTTTTGGCCTGTTAAGGGCCTATTTAACATTTCGGCCCTATATTAATTTCAGCCTGTTAAAAGCCCGTCATATAGTTGGGCCTAACTACGGCCCGGTTTGCATCCGGCCTGCTCGCAGCCGATATCTGATTGGGCCAAACAAGGACCAAGACAATTTTTCGGCCTGTTAAAAGCCCGTGATTTGATTCGCACAATCATGGACCGGGGTTCATTTCGGGCTGCTGCCGGCCCGTGAGCTGATCGGCACGTTTCAGGCCCAACCTACATCGTGATTGCATGACGGCCCGATTATGTACCGTAATTTTACGGTTTGGCCGGTTTACAGCGAAGACAGGATATATATATATACAGTAAAATAACTGCAGCATCGTGAATAAGAAAAAACCTATACTATACAATAAAGAAATTACGGCATATTATATCCACTGGGCATCAAAGTTCACCACTATGATAATAAAGCACAAGAAGGCAACAGATTACATACACTGGGCATCAAAGATCGCCACCGGTGCAAATAAACATGCCGACAAAATAATATACCAAACCGACAACATTTCAATAGAGTTCAAGAAAGGTTAGCCCTGCTGGGGAGCTGCAGCGCAAGCAGCTGAGCAAGATGATGAGACTGCGCTTGTTCAACACTTATATCTTCCTCACTCTGAAAGATAAACAAGCAGACAGATGACAGGTTTTGCACATAAAAGTATCAGTGCTGACAATTCATCACATTTCTAACTGTCGAATAAAGTGACACAGTTTAAATTTGCATGAACACAATATGGTATTGTTCAGGTCAAGACATGGCAGGAAATGACATTGTGAATGAGTTGGCAGCTTCACAACACCACTGTATTATAGATTAAGAACTCATAAGTATCAATGGTTAGTGTGCTGTCATATACCATTTCAGATTGGCAAATAAAGAGACGGTTTAAATAATAGTAGAATGATATGACATTTTTCATAGTTAAGACATTGCAGAATATGACATTGTGCTGTAGTGGGTAGGTTCACCACACCACTGGATTACAGATGAAGAACAGAAGCATACATGCAGTGCAAAAGAAGATAACTTGCTCTGTATAGTTTAATTTACATGGTATGAAGAAGGAACTTGGTTGTACAACTGAAAACTTAAATTGAGAAAGGACGAACTTTTGTTTATGAACTACATATAATAAACTTTAAACAAGCAATTTGATGCAAACACCAAAAATAAACAGCTGTTGCAGTCATGCCTAACCAAATATATACAACAAAGTTTGAAGGCTTGAGATGGACAAACTTACATTATTGGTGAAGACAGGCTCTATAAAGGCCTTGTCCATGCTGATGGGGGGGGGGGCAATTCAAGAAGTTTACCACAGAATCTTCTTCAAAAGCATTGCCTTTATTCTACATTTTGTTAAGAGTAAATATAGATGTGATAATATACGAAAAAATGGAGAATATTTAAGATAAGATGAAGAGTGATGCTACATAACCAAGTAGCTATAAATGTAAGTGCAGCGATATAGGCAAAAGGTACAACCAAGAGCAATGCATAGCTAAACTTCTTCAGTACCAACCTTATGGTAAGAGTAAATATAAATCTGATGTGTAGAAAATGGAAGGCAAAGGAAAATAAGCTGCAGAGTGATGGTACATGAACAACTACCTTTCATTATAAGTACACTGATAAAGGACAACATGTACTTACAAGAACAATGCAGAGCTAAAAACACATTGGCATTGGATATATTCTACACTAATGTAACCATTCATACAGATCAGATAATTTGGAGCAAACAATTGATAAGAAAGATATCATGCATACTGCTGTCACATAATGAACCAGGTATGTATGCAAGTACAGTGATACAGGACACCAGCTACTAACAAGAGCAAAGCAGTGGGCAGCATATTTGAGATATCCTACCGTTCTTGTCAAACCGGAATTCTTCTTCGAGCTGATTTCCTGCAAAAAAGATCCGTAAGGCACATGCGGAAAAGTAGAAGTTCAAATTGTCATTGATTTCATAGACAGTACCTCATCCTGGGAACGAGACCAGTGCATAACAAGGTTTTTCCATTCAATGTCTTCTAAATTTAGCACAGGAGACTTCACCAGAAATTCGTTTATAGACTTGCCATCAAAGTTTGATTTCCTCAGGTAACACCAATACTGCTGCAATGCTTCCTTGAAAAGCACAAGCAAGCTTTGCTCGTCATGACTATACAGATTTACCCTCGCCTAGTTACAACAATGTAATGTAAATCATTGATGTGTTCAATTAGCAGAAAACAGGAAAATAATAGCCATGAATAATAGCACTTACACGTAAGTTGGAAAGGAAGATGTGAAAATGGTGTTTGTCTTCACAATAATCTTCCCATGATGGGAATATATGCACATAGTCCCTAACAACATTGAAAGCATTGTCTTTTAAAGTGGGAATAAATGGAATGGGGTTCCAATCTGCATGAATTGGCCGTCTCTGCAGTTGGGATAGGTCTTCGGCCGGTGGACTTGCTGTACTTTTTGCTGGAGTGGGATTTTTCTGTGGTACAGCTGGTGCTATGGCAAATGAAATCGGTATACCTTTTGCTGGAGTGCAGGTCCTGTGTGGTGGGGCTAGTGGTGTGGCTAGTGAAGTATGGGTACAGTATGCTGGAGTCGGTCCTACGTTTTGTGTCACTGATTGTACAACCAATATAAGTGGGGTGCTGTCTGATTTCTCTGGCACCACCACGTTTTTCAAGGAATTTTCTGGTGCTCCTTCAGGTTCGGCAATCACCCTCTTCCTTTTTGATGTCTGATGCACAAGAACATCATTTGAGTGGAAAAACATGGTATGATGACAGATGGAATATGTATTGATAATGGATGGGCATGTCATGTCAACATATATGATGAGTAAACTAAGCAGATGGCGGTGCAACAAAGTAGAAGAAATGCAAGACAACATATGCAAGATACCCGCAATCAATAAAACACTGCATAATTAGAACAGGCACCTTGATGGTGAACAGGACATGCCATCTGCCTTTGACTCCTCGATGTTAGAATAGTCATTAGGATCATATTCTGAACAAGAATCAACAGGTAGGGAGCGTATGAGTTTCATTGCATCCAGAATGGCACTCAATGCCTTGGTGCCAATTTTGTAAGTCATTGCAGTGTTTAGCTTCAAGAGTGGACTGCTGCTAGTGCGACACAAAGCAGCTACACATATCATAGTGTAGATATAACGGGAAAACCTTAAGCATCAAAGTAAAATCAGCAAAGTGGAACTTGCTGGAATATATGTGCTAGTGTTGCCGGTACGGCTAGAAAGGCTTCGGATACCAGCTCTCTTCAAGTGAAGGTGCGGTACTGTTAATATCAATGTAACTCTCAAAGGCGACACAACTCCCTGCATTTCCTTGCTATTCTTATAGGATTCAAGTGGGCAGGCCACTACAAATCCTGTTCCTATGTTTACAAGATCCTACGAATCAAAGAGGCTCAAAGTGTCCATCACAACCGACCATATAGACCTCTACACTGCAAATGTCCCTGCTCATGTTTAGTACAAGGAACATACTATACTACTATCATACTCCCTCCGTTCCAAAATATAAGTCTTGGTAGAGATTTCCACTATGGATCACATATAGATGTATCCAGGTACATTTTAGAGTGTACATTCACTCATTTTGCTCCATATGTAGTCCATGGTGGAATCTATACAAAGACTTGTATTTAGGAACGGAGAGAGTACATATTAAAGAAGAACGGAAGAGAAACATGGTAAAGAAGAGCAAGCAGATTTTGGATAATAAAATGTTGGTTGCGCAGTGCCCACACATGATGAACCAGAGCGCATTAAGAATGCAACTCTTAGCTGTCTCTCGACCATTTCAGGTGGTTGGATGAAGATCCTACGTCTCCTAACCCTTCTTCTTCCTCGTCTCTAATTCTTCCCATACAGAACACCGCACGGGCCGCCGGCCGGACCACCGCCCCCACCGCCTGTGTTCCTCCGCCACCCCCACCCCCACCCCACCCCAACCCCCACCCGCGTCGAGTTTTCTTCGTTCGGCGAGGCCCCACAACCACCCGAGCCCCTTCGATCGCACCCGCGAGCTCTGAAAAATTGATTGACCCAATTTTGAAATTTAGTCTACTGTGATTTAACTAGTGTGGAATATAAAAGGGGAAAACCATAAGCATTGCGAGTATGGTGTTGAGCGTGCCATGGCGGATTTGAAGGTGCAAACCGGACAAAGGCAACTTCGCAACCAAGACAAGAAATCAGAGTAAAGCAGTGGCGATCTATTTTCTTGCTGCGATAAATAAGTTGAGCAGATACGAAAGAGTACCGCCTCTGGTGCGCGCCGTGTACGCATCTGCTGAGAATTTGACGGTGATGCGGTAGCGATGGCTGTCGGGGGCGTGGAAGCAGATCTAGGAGGGTAGACGGTCGTAGGAGCGGCGCCGGCAAGGTGGACGACAGGGGGGATGAAGCGAGAGGACGGGATGCAAGGATCCCGGTCCGAAGCCGTGGATGAGAGAGGTCGATCTCTTGTAATGGACGGCAGCGTTGGGGTATCAGCTCCGGCATGGTGGAGGAGGACGGCGGTGGATGGGGTGGCGGACGGAGGAGGGTGGGGTGGAGAGGGTGTTTTGGCGCCCACGGAGTACGAATGAGGAAATGGGAGGTAGGGAGGAAGGGGGGAACCATGTATTCAGAGCACACTTGTCTCAAATGCGAGGAAATTTATGAACTTAGCCCTTGTTTCAAATTTCTACTACGTCACAGCAACACTAGTCGGTTGGGGATAGGACGTTAATCTCGCATACACCGAATATTTGCCGACGAGAGTTTGTTTTTGGCACCCACCGTGTATGAATATGAATTGGGGAGGGAGTCGATTTCGGCCGAGGACACACTGTGTTTTGGCGCCCACCGTGTATGAATCCGGGTGAGAGACGGTTACGTCATGTTTGGGTGAAATTACAAACCTACCCCTATCGAAACCTATAGAAATCCAGCATATAGGCTTTGCGTGGCAGGGATAGGCAGTAGTGATTTCCATCTCGCAGATTTTGGTTTCAGGCCGTTACTGCGACTTTCCCCGCTTCGTTCAAATTTTGCAGAGTGCACGTTTACCGTGCCAACTCAATTCGAATCCTGTTTGTATTCTATTTTTTTTGGACGGGATCCATTTTCAATAGGAATTACATTCTATATACATCATTTTTTATGTATATACTTTCAAAAGCAGAACAAAGAATTCTGCTCCTTTATATGTGTAATATGATTTACAAATACAACGAACTCAAAATCTTAAGGTCGAATTCAATTTTTTTAACCAAATTATGTTATACTAAAATGTATGGATCAGTAATATCTACATATTAAATAACATAGATGTGCGTGAATTCATATGAGTATGCATGTTTGATAGATCAATTTTGGTTCGAGTATGGATTACATGTATCATCATCTCGAATTCAAATATTTGAATCCCTTTTTTGGTCACTCCTTTCACGCCCATCTCTCTCGCATGCATGCTCCTTCAGGTAGCTATCACTCTCTTTTCTCCAGCTCACCCGCACGCTCACTTCATGTTGCTCCTATCCTCGCAAACATGGTCTCTCGACGTCTCCCTTGAGAAGTGTCACACTCTCCCTATCATTATAAATTACACGGTTTTCATTATCTCTCACGTCTCTACTGTTCTTTGGTATCACTCGTTACCTAAGCTTTCTTTTTCACCGCCAAACACACAGTCTCCACAATTCTTTCACTTTGTATTTCTCTCTATGTGATTCTCTCACACACCCTATATGTCTCTACATATGACTCATACCACTAAAATTACTCTCTCTATCTCTCCTGTAGACACAACATTTGTTGCGGTCTCCTTTTCGTCTCCATCCAATATTGACATTATTCATTTGTTTACCGATTAGACAACCCCGACTACCTTGTCCTCTCTCTCTCTCACAGACACACACGCACAACTCCTACCACTAAAATGTGAATGCAAAACGAGATTTTGTTATACCCAAACAAAAAAGGACTGGAGAGAGTGATTGCTCTGACACGGACGCGACCTCTCATAGCGCAGGCATTGAACCGGTGCGCCGGCCAAGAGGGCCGCACTCGCTGCAGGCCCAGCTGAGCACGCCTCCTCGCCGCGTGCAACCAGCTTAAGACTGCCCCACCTGCCTTCATTGAATCCGTGCGTGTGCCGGCAACACGTCCTTCCGTGAGCCGGCAGGCATTTTAGAACACAAAAGATGACTACAATATAATTAATTTACGCATGGTCTTGACTTGTTGTGCTCGCACTGGTAGCAGGAACTAGTAGAGGATTTTCTTTATTTATAACTCTCCTCACATTTTTTTGGCTTTGAAGTGAATCATGGTTGTGGACATTATGTATGAATGTGCAGATATCTGTGAACATGAGTTTGATGTGGAAGTTGAACTTGGAATGTCGGGCTTGCGCGTGAACTATACCATGTCCTATGCTTCGTCTGTTATTGTTTGGAAAGTAATTGTTGTTATTACATGACCCAAAAAAACATTTTGTGCCACATCAGTAGATGCACGGAAATCCCAACAGGCATGCTAATTGGATAAACATTTGAACCTAGATATTATGAAGGAAATTTTGTATTGACAACCGTTTTAGATAGCAGGAGACGCCTAGCCTGCTCTGCCTCTGCTAGCTTATTTCTGGCTTCTTCTATCTCTTCTTTGGCTTGGGTGAAGAGAGCATCTGATTGCTCTTTTCGCTTCTTCAGGAACTTAGCTACATTCTCAAGGGCTGCTGCACGCTTTCTTTCAGCCTTTAATAATTCCACGAGGACACGAACAGCTGACGACTCCACCTGGCTTGTGTGTAATCCAGCATCATCTGGGAATTTGCACCTTGTGTCTAATCCAGCATCATTATGGAACTGGCACCTTTTGTGTAATCCAGCCTCATTTTGGAAACATGATCTCGAGGTTGACCATACTTCCCTCCTCGCAGGAACTGCATCCTGACATGAAGTTACTTCTTTTTTAGATCAATACTCAGAGCAACCTAGATCCATTTAGTAGAAGCCAGATAAACAGAACTCGGAGAAGTGAATCCAAAAGGAATAAATAAATAAAAACAGACTACAAGGTGATAACACCCACTTCCTACATCAAGCTAAAAACGAAAGCATTAGGACGATTAAGACTCTTCTTATTACACATCGAAGAACACCATGCTTAAGAGAAACATAAACTACAACATATACACATCAAAGAACACGAGGCTACACGAAAGTAAATGAAAGGGTGTTACTTACCAAAGCTCATTTTACAGGTTCGGTGCAGCTCCTCTTTAACTTGCCACGCTCCTTGAAGATGTCCCGAATATCCCGTGTTTGATCTTCATTGCTCCTCTGCATGTTCGCACCCGTGGTTTTAAAATCTCAACATGGCAAGAAAAATATACTACTAGTAATACTCGCGCATCTTGTGGGCAACATTAAAGCACTCGTCTGCCATGTTAGAGCATCTCCAACAAGATAAACTACTCATACAAATGCATCTTGATGCGTGCAATGCATGGGCATTTTGCTAGTTCTAAAAACCTTTCCATCATTTGCCACACTACTGGTTGCAGATGAAAAACCTACCCAAGCACAGCGCGATACAGGAGCGACGCAAAATTACAAGCTGATATTCTGTTGGACAATGGAGGCTATAACCAATTACTTTTACGGGAACAATAGCACCCAGGAAATTTGAAGGGTAGGTATAAACAAAATTGGAACTACACATGTACTGCTAAGTGATTCAATACACACATTACCAATCGAGGAGGAGAACGATGGTCGCGGCGGCCTCTATGAGTCATGGTCGGCAACGGGAGTCAGTTCATTGTCCACGACGGTGGTACTTCTGCGCTTGGCGTCGGCTTCCGAGAAGCAGATATGAGACCGTGGAAGACGATGCCGGGGAAGAGGCTCCCTGTACGACGATGACGGTGGACCGGCTCCAGTGCGGCGTACGAGGTCGTCGATTAGGCAGATGCGCTGCGGTGGACGAGTGCGCCGATGTAAAGGGGAGGAGCACGAAGGTTGCGGTGCCGTGGAGAAGTCTATTTTGCGGTGGGGATTGAAATTGGGGAGTATTCAGGTGTACTACTCTGGGTGCCGGGGTGGGATTGGCTGGGTAGGGTGAACTTGAAGTTACGAAAACAGCCCCCTACCAAGCATCATCCGTAGGCCTGTTCCGAAGGCTATGATGGTAACTTCCCACTGCTCGAATCAGGGTCGCGGGAGATTTTCCCGCCAACCTCAAAATTTTGAAACACTAGACTCCCCGTGTGGCGTGTTGAGTGATTCGGCTAAGCATCTAGCGAGTAGTAGTTGTAAACTCTGCATATTAGGTTTGACCGAAGTCAAACTTCCTAAAGTTTGACCAAGTTTATAGAATAATATATACATTTACCATAACAAATATGTATGATGTGAAAGTACATTCAATAATGAATCTAATGGTATTTATTTGTTATTGTATATGTTAATACTTTTTGTTATAAGCTTTCTAAGAGTTTACAAAACTTGACTTTGACCAATGCTAATACGCGGACTTAAATAAAAACGGAGGGAGTACACATTTGTTTTCTTAGTTTGTAGTGAACTAATCATTTGTTGAAATTGTGAAATAAATATATTAGGCTATTGACTTCGAATGTAATGGTCTATACAATTCAATAGTTACAATCATTGTCGAATCCCAAGATGTATACAAGGTCTATAGTACTTCACAACATGCTCAAACTCACATAATCCCAGTCAAATGAGAATCTAAATGCATTTCATAGTTATTACTTTGTAGGATGCAACAAGAACAACCATAACTCTACATCAGCCATTATAGAAGCAACATTTTGACATATCCCAATGTGTGAATGAAACGTGCAGAGAGAGCTTTTGAAGATGGAGCAGATAGGGCGGGAATGAGAGAGTAGGAGACAAACCTAACGAGATAGAGAGACAGAGATAGAGAGAGAAAGAGAGAGGAAGAAGTTAGGTCTGTGAGAAAGATGCGTACATGTAATATACATGAGATGCGTGTGCATCTGGATTCTGTATATGTGGAAGGAGAGGAGACAACATGTTTGATGAGAGAGCAGGAAAAACATGGACGAGAGGGGAAGGATCTCGCGGGTTGAGGGATTGACAATTTTGTGCGGGGGAGAGAGGGATTGGTAATTTTGTGCAAGTGAAAGAGAGAGGGTGGGGGGAAGGAGCCAGCCAGCCGTCATCACATCACCCTGATTCCAAATGACCCCGCATTCTCTAGCGTGGTGTGGTCGCCATCTTCGATCTGCTCATTTCCCTCTTTGAAGATTGAGGTGCTGTGCATGTTGGGGTGCAAAGAAGCACAAGCGAGAGTGGTCGCCATATAACCTTGGATGGGAATGAATTATGTGCTCGGGGGAGTGTGTGTGTGTGTGTTGTGCTGCGTGTGTCTGTGTGTGTGTGTGCATGTGTGTGTGTGCGCCAGATAAAAAAACTTAAGGAGAGAAATGGGTATTCACGAAGAGATTGTGCGGGCCTTGAGGTGGGCAGGGGCCGGGTGAGGGTGTCAAAATGTGCGCGTTGATGCATGTGCTGCATGCGACCGTGCGAGGGATGGACGAATCGAGAGAGATGGTTGTTGTGTTACGGATGCTCCTCTCTCCCTCCCTCTCTCTCTCACATACACACACACAAGTAAACTAGAAGACCGTTCTCTCATGTATACACAACATATCGGCATCTGTCTATGTCTCACTCATGCACGATCATTTGCACATTCACACATCTCTATGTTTGTATCACACGCACACCATCTCCACATTGCCCTTCCGCCACAACACACATATGGACACATACACACGTTCTCTCTCAGTTACACACACAAAATCAGTATTAAAAAACACTAGGGCGCACCTAAAACGTCCAAATCCAAATAAACACAAACTGGAGCTAAATTCAAATATATGGAAATATTGCAGCGTCAAGAACTTTACAGGAAAAAAAGTTGAGTAATATTCGAGGATTGTTTTCACACACACAAAAAGGTTCGGTGGATGTCCTTCAAGCGCGACATGGTGACACACCATTCGATCGACCACGCGGCCGCGGTTCACGTGCTTGCACAGGATTCCGTATCGTGGCCGTGGTACTAAGGCTGGTCACAATGGGCAAGAACATAAGCTAGTAACTAATAAAAACGCTGCCTAAGTCTAATGTTTACGTGTACTAGTACGGTTTTCTTTTAAGTTTGACCAACCTTATATATAAAACTAAAGTAAGCTCCCACACGCGCACTCATCAATATGTCGCCGCCGCCGTTGCGCATGCCGGCGCCCGCCTGCTCCGGCCAACAATTTCTCGCCCATCACCGCCGTGTCGCTGCCATCCCTGTGCCATGAAGCTGAAGGCTCACCCGTTCACGTCGTCTGCAGTCCCTCCTCGCGATGCCGTCGCGCTGCCAAGCACGCAAGCAGCTGGTGGAGCCGCGTCTATGCATGCAGCATACGAAGAGGAGGACGAGCGCGTGCTCCAGCACGCCAGCGAGGAGGAACTAGCGTGTCATTGCCGTCTCCGCCCGCGCGGAGGAGGCGCGCATGGTGGCTGTTGCAGCGGAAGCCAGTCGCGCGCGCGTCGAGCCCGCAAACCGGGTGCGGACGCGGAATCTACCTTCGAGACCTTGAATGCCACGTGGATACTGCAATCTAAAGGAGCAATTTGGGCCAGTCGACTCATATGAGCCGTTTGATGCAACATGGATGGCTAGAAGGGCTTCTTCCACCTCTTCTGCCGTCTTCTTCCTTCGCTTCGTCGAACTTCTTTCACAAATCGACTGACCCAAATTATACTACTAGTACGAATGTATTAAGTACAGTAGGAACATGAAGATACGAGCAGTAGTACCAACTGCTAGAAGAACAATAGTAAGACATAGTACTAGTACTACTGTACGTACTAAAGAGTTCAAATAACGAGAAAGAACATAAACATAGGGGCTGTTTGGTTCCTAGCCACACATTGCCACACTCTGCCACACCTAACCTTAGGCAAGTTTGACCAAGTTAGGTAGGTGTTTGGTTCTAGCCACACTTGAGACAAGGAATTTTTTATGAGCAGTGAACCCCACATGTCATAGACACAAAAAGTGTGGCAAGATTCCCTTAGGCAAGCCAAAGTATGGCTAACAATTTGAGCAACTCAAGTAAGGCAAGTGGGACAAATCTGGCAAAAATCATGTGGCAACATATGGCAAAGATAGTCACAATCCAAATAGCCCCATAGTTCTGCTAGGGCCTCAGCACAACATACCCTTGAAAATAAACTAATAAGCAACTAGTCCGCTTGACACTGCAGTAGAACTAGCATGAGCGATGGCACTGCCACCTACTTGGAGTCTGAGTCCACGTCCTCGACTTTGTCCTCGTCCCTCTTCCTCTTCCTCTTCGCCGACGCTTCTTTGCTTGAACCGAACACTGGGCTCTGCTTCTTCATCCAACCCTTGTAGATATTTAAACAAAGGTAGGCATCCATTGCTGCGTACAGGATGTGATCTTCATCTAATGTCTTTGACTCCCATGCATGATGAAACTCGTGATGAGGTTTCTTCAGTTTAGCGTACGAAGGATCAATCATGGATGCTACCTGGGTCAGCATTGAAGGTTGAGAGGAGAACACCAGGCTTGCCTTCTGGAGATCGAAGGGCTGGCCTACAACGAGACCTATCCGACGCAGGACGTCACTGTCGTTCTTAAAGCCTACAGTAACGAATTTCACTCTTTTGTCCTCGAGGAAGTTCTTAAAATCCTGGCACTCAACGCCGGCATGGCATATGTGGTAGACCAAGCAAACGTTATGTACGCGAACCTGGATCACGGCGGGCTTCTTCCTCTCTTCGTCCTTTAGATCCTTCTCTCATCCCAGGACTGTGGTGTACTCAACATCTAGCCCAGCGACCCACTCATCCGTTGAACTGTTGAACATGCGTAGGAAGCGAGCAAGCCATGCTTTCACCGTCTCGGATCCACGTGTGTAGATGACAATGAAGTGATCGCCGGTGATGGCTCTAACCTGGTACTCAGCGGCGACCATGGAGATTTGGGAGGCCATGGATTTTGGAGGAGAGTTAGGAGAAGTTGAACTGTTGTACCCCGCAAAAAAAACTGGGAGCGAACTAATGTGAAAGGACGGGATGACTGGGAGCGAACTATTGTAAGGTAGAAGACGGGGACGAGTAGGGCGTGCGAACGGCATGGGGTTGCTGGCTTGCCCGGTGGATAAATGGCTGCAAGCCCCCAAAGAGTTCTCGAGAACTATGCGGGACCCACTAGATGTCATGTCTACTAGACCCATATCGTAGGCCTGACGGTATAGCTTCTGCCTGTTCGCATGCCATGCCGGCGCGTGGATGTAACTTCACTTAATTGCATCAAATGTCGCGCCTCCCACGACCTTCGCCTCCCTCGCGCGGTCGCGCCCTTTGAGTCTTCGACCGACTATAAATGAGCAATTTTTTTGCCTTTTTTAGACAAGCAATTTTTTTGCCTACTCCGCATGCATGATACTCCCTCTGGTCCTTTTACTCCTGTCAACCGTTTGCAAAGTGTTTGACCAAATTTATACTTTTTTTGAACACCACCTTATATTAATTAACCAGCCACACCAGTACACTCATTCGATACAATATTCACCACACAGGGCGGTACGTTATTTACAAGAATACCATCTAATCTATTGTCAAAGCTATACTTAGCGATTAAGTGTGCCACCTTATTGGCCGAACGGCTAATCTTTGACAATTGAAGATTGTTGATCAACTTTGAGATGCTCAACGCTTTCATCTTCAGGTCACGCATAGCAGACCTGTCAATGCTTTGACAGGCATGAATGAAATCCCACGACCAAATTTATACTAAAAATATCAATATCTACAATACTACCAAAACACTTAGGCACAGTGCGTTAACTTCTACCTCGTTTCTTGTTTCTTGACATATCAACCAATAGGAGATGTGGGTGTGCATGCTTTTAATGACTTGAGACTACCAAACACGACATGCAGTGGTTAGTTCATTGCACGCAATGCTATTAATTAGAAAATAAACATTAAGATCTCTCGTTTTCCCCTCCTCCTTGGTCACAGTGCACAATCTAAGATGACTTGCTCACCTAGACGGAGGGAGTACTGATTATAATGAGTACTCCCTCCTTCCATCTATATAGGGCCTAATGCGTTATTCAAGACCGCCTTTGACTATTGATTAAATTAATACTACATGACATGCATAATGTGAAAATTATATCATTGAAAGCTCCTTTCACATATGAATTTGATGATGTTCTTTGTGTAAGTTGCATGTCATATATTATTGCTCTAACATTTGGTCAAAGTTAGCCTCGAAAAACGCATTAGGCCCTATATAGATGGAAGGAGGGAGTATAAGAACTACGTTTTATAATGAGTGTAAAAATATTGATTTGACATTGTGAATGTTGACACATTGTGGAATAGTTTTTGAAGTCTGCAAAAGTACTCAACTAGTGCTGTCGTTCTCCACAAAAAAATGTGTTTACCATTGCATGCATGAACTCTAGTTACTCTAACCCCCCTCTCTTCTTTAATTCTTTGCCACATCAGCATGTTTGTTATTCCTGTGTGCATGATACCAGCTAAGATACCACCATTATGGCCGGCCTTAATCATCGCATGCAATAATTTAGTGCACCTTGAAATATGAACATGTGTGGGGCATGTTTGTTTTTAATGACTTCAGACTATACCTAGCCCAGCATGCAAGATGACTTATTATGCACCGTTCCCCATACATGCAGGAAGCCCGTTCGTCTCCAATTTTTTTCCTCTCCATGTGTGGAAACAATATGCCTGTCAAACTCTCCTTCTCCCTCCGGCGGTCCCACCACTCGACCTCGTGTGAAAAAATCTGCATGCATGACTCTCCTCCCCCACGCTCGTCTAATCCGTTGTGACCAGCAATATTTCCACCCCTTCTCTCATCCCGTAATTTACTCCAACAAATATGCCCATGTAGCTGTTACTGGCCCACATGTCAGTGACGCAACTGGACCGGCAGCTAAGTCAGTGCAACTCAGTCCATATCTTACGTAGGTGTGCCATTGCTCGCTATAAATACTGCGCCTCCCACGACATCGCTATCTCCTCCCCCTCACGTTCACGTTCATCGCTATCTCCTCCCCTCCCTCTCACGTCGACCACCATAGCATCGCCCCTCCCAAGCCCTAGGAGCCCCTCGCTGCACCGTGCGGACGGTCACGCGTCGCTGTTCCATTCCTCGCCGCCACTAGTCGAGGAGGACGTGTCGGTGTTCCGCTCCTCGCCACCACTAGTCAAGGAGGATGCATCAGCGTTCCGCTCCTCGCCGCGACGCGTCGAGGTGGATGCGTCGGCATTCCCAATCTCACCAGCACGCGCGTCGGAGGACGCTTCGGTCCCCGCTACGAGGAGAACACCGCGCCGCCCGCCGAGCCCCCATCCTTGAGGAGCTTTGGAAAGAAATGGATGTCGCCTTGTGGGAGGCTTTGCCTCCAGCAGAGCGCGCCAAAATAGAGGCGGGGAAGAAGGCCGAGGAAGAGAAGCGCACCATGGAACAAGCTTCCTGGGAGGCCTATGTCGCGTCCGAGAGAGTTAGACAATTGGCTCTTTGGCAGAATGCTCGTGCGAGGGCCGTGAGGGTGGCGGAGGACACCCGTGCTGACGCCCTGAGTGTAGTCGGGCCCAAGCACCTCATCTACGCTTGGCGGCACATGGACCGGGTGCACGCTTCCAGCGAGGAGGAGTACTTGTTGGCGCCAGATCACCACACCGGTGAGATAACGCTCGCCCGCCGGCAAGCCGCCAATCAGCACCTCGCGAGTTGCGAGGCTGAGGAAGAGGCGTTGTGTCGGTGCGCTGGGAAACGGCCACGCACCAGGGCACTCATGGCGCGCCGCAAGCGCTCCTGTGAGCGACGTGGCTTTTAGGAGGAGTATAATTTTTGTTTTGTAAGGCGATCTCATTAGTTTTGGGACGCAAATGATAAATCCCGAACGTTCAGGAATTTTTAGCGTCCTTAATTAAGTATGTAAAAGGGAAAGTTTGGAAACCTTGTGTATTCATACGCATTTTGCAAGTACGTGCATATAGCACAAACTTTACTATATACTATCGCAGGAAAAGAATTCTATGAGACCAGGTCTCACGCGAGACCCATCCTGATGGATGACACGTGGCATTCACAAATCACAAAGCACCCCCCACCCCGCACTTAAAATCCAGTGTCATACATCAAGACAGTTCTCACCTGCTAACCGTGAGACCTGGTCTCATATACGAGTAATTTTTTTTCCACTATCGCACTACACGTCTCTCTCGATATATGCTTGCAGACTGTGCTACTCCCTCCATCCAGGTCAATAAGTCATCTTTGGTTGTGCACCGTGACCAAGAAGGAGGGAAGACTTATACACCTAGACGGAGGGAGGACTACTATTACTTATGTACGTGCAAATGCACGTTTTAACATTATGATGCGGTTTTTGTAAAAGTAGGAAAACAACACTAGTCAAGCTCGTGAAACGATTCAATACAAAACAAATGCAAAAATGCTCGTTTGATTGTTTACTTTTAGCTTCCTTCTCTGTGGTTATTTCTATGTCGTACTTTGTACGGAGTATCTCACTGGTTGGAAAGGCATGAAAATTCCCAAACCGCTTCCTACACCATGTATCTCACTGGTTGCCGGCATTGACGTTGTCGCCCATGTTGTCGAGGATGAGGTTGCCGAGGTCGGGGAAGAAGTCGTCGTTCACAACTAATCATGTGGACTAGCATAGTAGTAGGATACAGAGTAGAAACATGAATTTTACTTCGAACAGGAAGGACAGGAACACATACGGTGCAACGGGAGCTGCACCGTTGGCGTTGAGGTTGTCGCCCATGTCCAAACACCACGTAGACATGGTCTTTGAGCATAGTTTGTAGTCGTTCCACGCTCGGGCATTGAAGTTTGTAACTATTTTAGATTAGAATATACTACTCCTCCGGTGCTAGTAGTAGAGGAGAGTCCTACTCTACTCAAGCAAGTTAGGGCATATCATTGTAGGGAGTACCAGTACTGTGATCACTCAAGCAAGTTGTCCGGCATCGACATGACCCTACGCTGCTGGTATGTGTCTCGTAAGTCAAGCGGCGTGCTATCATCACCAGTCCACTTCCCGCAGCACATATTCGCTTCTCCATCTTTGTCCGCACATAATCTTATCCAATCTTCCATCCCCACTAAGGCGCCTCGCCCCCTCATTCGAAACCCAAGCACTAACAATGGCAGAACCGAGAAGCGTCCGCCGAAAGAGTGGTTGGAATTCGCTCTCCACAGAGGTAATCAAGCTCATTGTTTCGCGTGTGGACAATCTCAGTACCATGCCGCTCGCCGCGTGCTCGTCGAGGCTCTACTGTTTACTCAAAGCCCTCAGGCCGGAGCTTTTTAAGCCAGCTCCTTGCTTGCTGATGCCGCCTGATCTTCAGAAACGGCATGTCACGCGGCATAACGATCATAGGGTGGCAAGCATCAACCCCCTTGACTGCGATCCGATCCCTGTCAGCCTCAACTACATTAACGGTATGTACTGGGTCGGCATGAACACGTCTTGGATGGTGCTCGTCAACGGTCGCGGCAGCTGGATGCTCGTGGAGGTCTACACCCGGCGATTGACCCCCCTTCCTTCGATTAACACTGCACTGCTTTGGCACCACGGCCCAGAATACTTGGAATCTTACAGTAGCCAACATGATACCAAGTTTGATTTGCTCAAGGTTGTAATCTGCCAAGTGCCCACAAGATCTGCGAATTATAAAGACTTCATGCTAATTGCGTTCTTCAACCGCGGTCTCGCCTATCTGACAGCTCACTATGGTAAGTGGATAAATCTGCACGTCCATCGCATGATCATACATCCTCCATGGTTGTGTGATGCCATTGAACACAAGGGCTTCATTTACGCTGTCGACTCCTTCTATGGCTGGACGTATTGCTGGCCTACTCCAGTCATCGCTACAAACGGCTGTTACAACAGTATGTTACTTTCCTATGATATTATGATGGCTTGCTTATATTACTGTCAACATTTGCTGAAAAAATATTCATGCTCATAACATGTTGTTCTTAAGATTGACTAAACCAAGAGCCCCTTTTTATTTGACTCCAACTTGACATGATGTTGTAGGCTGCCTGGTGTCCCTACCCTTCCTAATCCCAGAACCTTTCAAAAAAAGCGGCATGGCAATTGCAGGTGGTTCCTGGCTCGATCAGACGACGGCAAAAGATTGATGATCGTTCGCACATACCGGACGTGTTGTTTCGCGGAATACAATCACAGTCACTGCAAGGTCTTTGAGAAGGATCCCAGCTTCTCTGGGCCTTCAGGAATTTTTGACTGGAGGCTGGTAAGTAGCCTTGGTACACGCTCTCTGTTTGTCGGACTGAATTATCCGATTAACCAGGAGATAACCGATGACAAGGATCATGATGGCAGCGCGGTTTCGTTCATCAGGCAAAACTGTGTGTACACAACGTACCATGCATCTCTGCATGCACCATACCCTGATATGTGTCGCCACGCTCTGTAGCCCAAAGTAGGAGAGAGGGTCGCAAGTATCAGACTTCGACCCGCCGGCTGGAGTTTCCCCCGTTAGGCACCCATCTGGTTCAAGCCGTCAGCCAATCTCCACAGCTTAATAAATAGTAACGTCTAACTGAGCCAGTTAGTTAGATGCGTACACTTGGTGTAGTAGGATCTTTATTTAGTTTGATGCATACACTTGTTCTTTTTTGGTAGTCCTTTTGTAATGATGGCTGATGTTTGGTTTGGAAGAGAGAGCTGCGTCTTCACTCTTCTGGCCTGCTTACTGCTTCTGTTGCACCCCCAGCCCTGGTTGCTGCTGCTGCTGTTTTCAATGTACAATCACCAGTATATTTCGTCTGTTGGTTGAATAAATGTGTTGTTAGAACGACAAACACAATGTTTTGGAAGTCGTTGCACAGTTCGATCCTTTAGTGCCCCATACCAAACGTAGCGCATACTATTTATCGTACGGAACACATTTTTTTGAAACTCGGAACACATTTTCCACTTGTTGATAACATGCAGCCCACTGATGAAGGCCCAATAGAGAAGCCCATAATTAACTGGAAGGGAGTCTCTCACATGAATCCGGCGCAGGTACATGCTCATGGTCCCGTAAACATAAATAAGTAAATAAATAAATAAATAAAGCTAAATGCTCATGCACCAGTTCTTTGGGAAAATAGGTAGACCAGTATTTCTTTTTGAAGAATACCCAAGCTAGGCCTATTTGTTTTCCCCGAATTAATGGGCTGCAAATCTTTCAAGTCGAGGAGGGATGCATTCCGGCCTGGCTTAAGAGTATGGTCAATGTCTGTTAAAAGTAATATCAAAAGGGTTGAAAATTCCAAAAAATTTATAGCAAATGGGATATAAGTTTCTTTTTTTGTTTTTGTTCTTCACTGATATCTTATACGTATTTCATTGGATTTAACATGACATAGTACTAATTTATTTTTAAATTTGTTTTAGTATGGCTATTAATTTTTGGATTAAGAATATTTTGTTCCCCAGCAAAAATTTGCGAATTTTCAAAATTTCCCACATATTTAGTTAATTTTTTGACCCTGGTACTGACCAGAAAATGGCCAGCAATTCTAAAAATGGAAAACGGGCTGCAATAAATTCCATATGAATTAGAAAATGAGTAAAAATTATAAAAATAATAGCAAATGGGCTGTACATGCCATAGATTTCGAGGCTGACTTGTTTACGCAAGGCTTTGTCAGTGAACAAATGATTCTAGCAGCAGTTAGTGTTGGATGTCCATCCAACGGCCGACGTGCTTCTTCAATCTCTGATCTTCCTGCTCTAGCCGCCTAAACTAGCGTCGGCGGGACTGCCTCCTCCCTCCTCTTGTGGCCTGCTGTGATGCCGCGCAGGCTTCCCCGGCCCACCCTACTCCCTCCGCTGGCCTGGCAGCACGCAATCAACTGCCTCCTTATTAGGCGAAAAAAATGATTCCTCCCACTGACATCTGGGGCGCACCGGTTGGGAGGCTGACCTGTGGGCCTACTAAGTTGACGCGTACTCAGGGCTTGTCAACTTAGTCAACAAACGATTCTAGCAGCAGTAACCGTTGGATTTGAATCGAACAGTCCTGCTGCTTCGTCAATCACTGCTCTTATTGCACCAGCCGCCCAAACCAGCGCCGGGGAGACCGCCTGCTCCTTCCTCTAGTGGCCGGTTGTGCTGCCGATGAGGCCTCATCGCCCCTACTACTGCCACCGCTAGCCAGGCCCTGCGGCGACGGCAGCCTCACACCGCAGCCGAACCAGTGAACCCTCGTACTCCTCTCCGCGTGGGCATCCACTGCCGTGTCTTCCCCGGCTCTGCGTCGTCCTCTTCCTAGGCCTCACCGCCGTCCACCGCCTTGGTGCTCTCGGTGCGGCGTGGTCAACGTGGTCAACGACATTCCATCGGGAGAGTACTGTATGTGGAGAGGCTGACAGCTGGGTCCACGGCCACAACCCAGTTTTTTTGTGATTTGCCAAGTAAGTCGCTTTGTCAGGCTGTTGGGCTGCAAATCTTTCAAGACGAGGAGAGCTTTCATTCGGCTGGCCGAGAAAATGGCCGATCAGTAATGAGAAATGGGTTGTACATTTTTAAAACACATCAAACCAGAAATTAGTTTCAAATATCTTTTCTTCATTTCGAGATTTGAAATTACATTAATTTTTATGCGTGGAGAATTTGTTGGATTTTATATTGATACACATTTATTTGTAAAATCAGTTTGAATGTGAGTCGAAATTTCAGTATTAAAAATAGTTCGGACTGCACCGAAAATTGCAAAATTTTGTATAATTTTTTAACCGTGGCCACAATATGGGCTGTAATGCTAACAAAAAGAATATGGGCTCCAAAAAAACCTTAATAATTAGCAAATGGGCTGTAAATTATTAGAAATAATGGCACATGGGTTGTATGCTGTTTTCCATAGATTTGAGGCTTTCCTAAAAAAAGGTTGACGCACAAGCAGTGACTGTTGGATGGCCATCCAACGACCGTCGTGCTTCTTCAATCTCTGCTCTTCCTGCTCCAGCCGCATAAACAGTTGCCGGCGGGACTTCCTGCTCCCTCCTCCCCGCGGCCGGCTCTGCTGCCGCGCAGGCCTCACCGCCCCATCGTACTCCCATCGCTGGCCTAGCCATCCCTCTACTCACCCACACCTGCTGTTATTCTCCGTCGACGGCAGACGAACCAGTAAACCCTCGTACAGTCGTACTCCCCTCCGCGTGGGAAACAACTGCCGAGTCTTCTCTGCCTCCATGTCGTTCCCTTCCTAGGCCTCGTCGTCGTCCACCGCCCTGGTGCTCTCGGCGCGGCCTGGTCAACGTGGTCAACGACCGATATGCATCTGAAGTGGACTGTACGTGGAGAGGCCGACATCTGGTTCCACGGCCGCACGCAAGGAAATGCCTCCTTATTACGCGCAAAATAATGATTCCTCCGCATGACATCAGGGACCCACCGAAAGGGCCTTTGTATTTCACGAAAAAAATGTTACCGCCGTTGACAGCTCGGACCCACCAGCTATATCTTCGCACGCAAGGAAGTGCCTCCTTATTACGCTCAAAAAAATGAATACCCCCTGCTAGCTGGGACCCACCTTGGTGGGAGGCTGACTTGTGGGCCTACTAAGTTGACGATGATGGAGGGCTTTGTCAACTTAGTCAATATGCACGATTCTATCTCCAGTGACCGTACGATGTCCATCCAACGGCCGTAGTGCTTCTTCAACCTCTGGTCTTCTTGCTCCAGCTGCCCAAACCAGCGCCGGTCGTGCCTGGTGCTCCTGCCTCCCGTGGTCGGCTGGGATGCGGCAGAGGCCTCACCGCCCCTACTACTCCCACCGCTGGCCAGGCCATCCCTCTACTCACCCACACCCCCTTATATTCTGCAACGATGGCAACCTCACACTGCAGCGAACCAGTGAACCCTCGTACTCCTCTACACGTGGGAATCCACTACCGCGTCTTCCCTGGCTCTGCGTCGTCCCCTTCCTAGGCCTCGCCGTCGTCCACCGCCCTGGTGCTCTTGGCGCGGCGTGGTCAACATGGTCAAGGAACGGCTTCAATCGGACGTGGACTGTACGTGGAGAGGCTGACAGCTGGGTCCACGGCCGCAGCAAGGAAGTGCCTCCTTATTACGTGCAAAATAATTATTCCTCCACCTGACAGCAGGACCCACCTGATAGGCCACCGTATTTTGCAAAAAAAAGTTTCCCCCTGACTGCTGGGACCCACCAGCTACATCTTCGCACGCAAGGAAGTGCGTCCGGGCAAAAAAAAATGATTCGCCCCCTGACTGCTGGGACCCACCAGCTACATCTTCGCAGGCAAGGAAGTGCCTGACAGTCGGGACCCACCTGGTCGAAGCGTACGTAGCGTTGTCATTCTGGTCGCGAACGTGTACGTACATACTGGTCAATGTAGAGGCACGCACATGTCGTAGTAGAGGCGCGCACATAGCATTTACACGTACGTACAGCGGCCAGGGTGCAAGAAAGAAAATACGGCCACGTATGTGTACATACGAGCGGGATCTCGAACGCCTACTCATGCATACGTACGGCCAGGGCTCGTGTACATGGCTGGGTCGGAACGGAGAAACAGCGTCGTCGTCGTGTTCAGGGGGAGGCAATGGAATGCGTCGTGTTCATCGAGAGAGCTTGGACGGAACAGGCGATGGAAACGTGGCCCGGCGTACCGCAGAACGGAGGAAACGGCCTTGTGTTCGACCGGCCATGTTCGAAATGGGATCCTATTCATCGGGAGGTGTCTGGCTGACCGCAAAACGGAGGAAACGGACCTCCTACGGTCGAAACGGGGGTCCTGTTGATCGGGAGGGGTGTGGCGTACCGCAAAACGGAGGAAATAGACTTGTGTTGGAGTGCTACGGTCGAAATGGGGGTCCTGTTCATCAGGAGGGGTGTGGCGTACCGCAAGACGGGACTCCACGGTATACTGTTCATCTCCACCGTCGACCTCCTCCAGCCTCCACGGGCTCTTGTTCATCCAGCCTCCACGGGCTCCTGTTCATCCAGCCTCCACCGCGTGCTACTCCACCGGCTACTGTTCAACCACCCCTCCACCGTCTACTGTTCATCCAGCCCTCCACACCACGGGGTCCTATTCAACCACCCCTCCACGGGCACCCCTCCACC
>NC_041384.1:535970089-535987909 GCF_002162155.2 Triticum dicoccoides | reverse complement strand
CACGGTCTACTGTTCATCCAGCCCTCCACACCATGGGCTCCTGTTCACCCACCCCTCCACGGGCACCCCTCCACCGTCTACTATTCATCCAGCCCTCCACCACACCACGGGGTCCTGTTCGTCCAGAGGCAACGCCATCACTCACTATTCATCCAAACCCCCCCACAACGATCACTGCTCATCCCATCGATCGGCTTCAGTTAGCAGCAGTAGCGAAGGAATCGCTCGATCGGGTTCAGTTAACAACCATCGATCGATCGCTCGGGTTCAGTAACGCGTAGCCTGCAGTGCAATCACTTGGGTTCAGTTAGAGCCCGACGCCTCGCTCGGGTTCAGTTAGAGCCAACGCCTCGCACACATGCGCATACGTGTACGAGAGAAACGCGCATCGCTCGGCCCCCGACCTCCCACCGTAATCGGGAACTCCCCGAAATTTTCCTCCCCCTCGCTTATACCATGGTTTTTCCGTCATGGACGGCCCAAAGAATGTCATGCAGCTGCGTCTCCGGCCCGCCCAGGACGAAAATCCCATTTTCCGTCATGATTTTTTGTCATAGAAGTAGGAGCCCACCACATCTATGATGATACTGGGTTTTGTCACAATTATCGTCATAGAAGTGTCATATGTATGACAGAAAAAAAATCCGTTCGGCCCAAAATGTCACGGATGTGTATTTTTTTTGTAGTGTATGTACGTACACGTCTGTGACCAGAATGAGAACATTACGTACGCTTCGACCAGGTGGGTCCTGACTGTCAGGCACTTCCTTGCGTGTGAAGATGTAGCTAGTGGGTCACAGCATTCAGGGGGGCGAATCGTTTTTTTGCCCGGACGCACTTCCTTGCGTGGGAAGATGTAGCTAGTGGGTCCCAGCAGTCAGGGGGGAAACATTTTTTTCACGAAATACGGTGGCCTGTCCAGTTGGTCCCCACTGTCAGGTGGAGGAATAATTATTTTGCACGTAATAAGGAGGCACTTCCTTGCGGCTGGTGTGGACCCAGCTGCCAGCCTCTCCACGTACAGTACTCTTCCGATGGAACTCGGTCGTTAACCACATTGACACGCCGCGTCGAGAGCACCACGGTGGTGGACGGCAGTGAGGCCTAGGAAGGGGGGGGGTGCGTAGCTGGGGAAGACACGGCAGTGGATACCCATGCAGAGAGGAGTATGAGGGTTTACTGGTTCGGCTACGGTGTGAGGCTGTCGTCGCCTCAGAATAATAGGGGGTGTGGGTGAGTGGAGGGATGGCCTGGCCAGCGGTGGGAGTGGTAGGGGGCGGTGAGTCCTCCGAGGCAGCACAACCGGTCACGGGAGGCAGGAGCAAGTGGCACGACCGGCGCTGCTTTGGGCGGCTGGAGCAAGAAGAATAGAGGTTGAAGAAGCATGACGGCCGTTGGATGGACATCGTACGGTCACTGCAGCTAGAATCGTTTATATTGACTATTTTGACAAATTACTTGGTACGCGTCAACTTAGTAGGCCCACTGGTCATCTTCCGAAACGGTGCGCCCCAGATGTCAGGGGAGGAATCATTTTTTGGGCGGGTGAAGCTAGAATATCCGAGATTGAAGAAGAAGCACGGCATCCGTTGGATGGACATCCAACGGCCACTGCTCCTAGAACCGTGTGTTGACTATAAGTTGACAAAGCCTTGCATATGCGTCAACTCTCTTTTTTTTTAGGGGACGCGTCAACTTAGTAAGGCCACAAGTGTGTGGCAGAGAACTTATAGCCCATTTGAGATATGTAAGAATGTGCAGCCATTTTTTGAATTCTAATGGAATTTACTACAACCCATTTACAGTTTGTTAAAAGTACAGCCCATTTCAACCAACCGTTCAAAACAGAATTCAATAAAATTTCCCACATTTTGATGGGATCTGAAATACTTTTATCCCGAAATTTCTAGTCAGATTAAATAAAATTCCAATATAATTTTATATTACATAAAAATCCAACAAAACATTGCGCTCGCAACAATTAATGAAATTAAAATTTTCAATATCCAAAAATAATATTTTATAAAGTAATTACGTGTTTGGTGCATTCTTTATAGTTACTGCCCATTTTTTATAATTACATCCCATTTATTATTTCTTAAAGCCCATTTTCTTGTTAAGCCTAATGCATCCCTCCTAGGAAAGATTTGTAGCCCAGCGGGGAGGAGAATAACAACTTGACCTTGCCTGGGTATTCCTAAAAAAAGTATAGCTGGGCTAGCCATTTTCAACTTGAAAAAAACTAATATCTGGGCTGGATATCTGGCCTGGGCTAGACGGGCCACAGCCCGCCCAGTTAATACCTCCAGCGATGTTTTCGTTGTTGTTTAGAGGAGAAACATTAATATCTGGGATAGACATCGCTGAAGAAAAACTCTGCAGTGCTCACACCTCAAAAACACAAATACTGCTCGAGCTGCTTGGTCACAGCTGTCGGCCGCTTCTTGTGCCATTCTCTCGTTTATTGACTACATAGGTTGACAATGGTGTGGGACCGTGATGTCAGGAAACCAGGAGGAAGCAAAAAATATAGTTTTATATACTAACAAGGAGGCACTTGCGTACGTGCGGCTATGGCCCTGGTGGGTCCCCACTATCATCCTCTCCAAATGAACTCATCTCCTCATCCTCATGTCTGTTGACCATGTTGACAACACGAGACGACGGCGCCACGACGAGCGCAACAACTCGAAGGACGACGAAGAGGGCCTCGCGGGCCCTACGGATGGTCTGATACAGCGCCCGCTGCTCATTCGGGAAGCCAGGATCATAGGGCCACATGTCCGCTACGGCATTGTCGTTCGCTTGTTCACCGGTGCTCGTTGAGGAGACGGAGGTTGCAGCACAGGTCCTCCTGCGCTGGTAGCTCTTCCGCTATTAGGGTGTCGAAGTGCAGCCGCACCTGCTCTATGGTGAACATGGCATGAACCGGCTTGGACAGTGGCACCGGCTCCTAGTCGGAAGCTACGTCCATGGTCTGATTGTCGTCACTCAGCTCGGCGAGCTAGCTGGCGAGCCAGCATGTCCGGCTGCTGGACCGACTCGCTGCCAAGCACGTGTCTGACTGCCCTGGCCCACCCAGACAGCCTCCCTCGCCCGCGCGCGCTTTCCACCCAAAACGATCAGTACCGCCCGCCCCGCTTCCCGGTGCAGGCGATTGCTCTGCCTTCAAACATCACAAGTGCCGTCCATCCATCCTTCTGCCGCCCACATTAATGATACGCGGTTTCCGAGGCGGCTACTCCGGCGCCACATGTCCGTCCCTCCGCTGCCCACCATTGCTATATAAACTACTGCGCCGGCCATAGCCGCAGTCATCCGCATCTGTCCCTTTCTCCTGTCCATACCACTACTGCCCACCATGGCTTCCTCATGCTCTAGCGCTCTTCGAGACGGGCGGACCACGAACCACAAGGAGATAGTAGCCATTTCTGCCGACTGGCTGCCCGGCAGGCAGCCGGAGGACGACGACGTCCCAATGGAGAACAAGTTAGTTGATGATCCGGTGCCAACCCCCTCCTCCGCGCCATCCTCGCCGGTGCATTGCACCATGACCATCGGCGATGCCCGTGCCCAATATACGGACACGGTGAGGCAGAAGCATGAGGAGCAGTTCCGGGAGGCGCAGGATGACGCCACCTACAACCAGCATCTCCTCCAGGATCACCTGCAGGCAGAGCAGCAGATCGCCGCGGAGCGGGCGGAGCAGGAGGCGCTGCTCGACTCGTACCGCTCCGTCCGCGAGGGCCGCCTCGAGCGTTGGCAGTACCGCATGCGGGTGGCAGAGGCTGCGGCAGCCTAGAAAGAGGGGGATGAAGCAGGCGAGGTGCTGTTTGGCGAGACCGAGGACGAGGCAGAGGACAATGCCGGCTCCGACGAGTCCCCGCTCCGCTGGCGTTGACGAGGACCTGCTCCGTCGAGGCCCCATGTCGCCAACAACGAGGCAGAGGACACCGCCGGCTCCGCCGAGGCCCCGCAGCACCAACAACAAGGGAAAGGACACCGCCGGCTCTGCTGAAGCCCCACCCTGCCGGCAACGAGGGGGAGGATTTCCCCAGCTCCACCGAGGCGCCGCCTGCCGGCAATGAGACAGAGGACATCGCCGGCTCCACCGAGGCCCCTCCCCACTGCCAATGAGGCCGCGCCACACAGAAAACGAGGAAGAGTAGAACACGGTAGGTCTCCACCGCTCGAGTCCAAGTAAGGCCACCGCTGCTACCCTTCGGTTGCTGGCACTGAGCTGTACATCATGGCGCAATTCTATGATTACAGGATGATTGAAGACCACTCCGTGGTTGAGAAAGCTCATGAGATACAGCCATTTGCTAGAGAACTTGAGCACTTCAGGTGTATGCTACCAGACACAGGTGGGTAGCTTCGGTTAATTAATTATACATTCAGTGCACCCCTTTTTAGTTGAAGAATGCATGAAATGTAATGAAATCCGGCATGTTTATATGAAATCCGACTATGTGTGAATGAATTTATTTCGATTAGTTTGAATTCTTGTATCACTGGCATTGGATGAACATGCAAAACAATACGTACTAGCATTATTCCCAGGGTGATCACCTCGTTTGCAGAAGTTTCACATGTACTCCCTCCGGTCCTTTCTAGTCTGCATACAAGTTTTGCCTGCAGTCAAAGTATCTCTACTTTGACCAATCTTATAGAATAACTATGCACTTTCACAATGTGTGAAGTAAAAAGGAACAGAAGGAGTGCAAAGAGTTTGAGCAGGTTTTTAGCGTTCCCGTACATTGCAATCATAGAGAACATTCAAAACAATCGATGATTATGCATCTCAGCGATTCACATGTCAGAGCCAATATTTACTTCACAACTAAAGAATAAAGAAAAATGGATCGACGCTGCTGACAGCAAAGGGCGTCCCATTCGAAAATATCAAACGCATGTCTTCTTGCTAAAATCAATGAGCAAAATTTGACAAGGTTGTCCCATTCCAAAATATCAAATGCCTACGATTGTGGAATGGGCAGGGTTTGCCATCAGTTCAGACATTGACATGGCACCTCGTGCTAAATAAACCAGCTGTTCTTCTTGTGTAGTTCCACCAAAATCTACCAAATTTTCTCGGCACCTCCTTTATTGTGGTGGAAATGAATGATTCGATGTATTCATGAACATTTTGTGCAATTCCCATTGAAATCAAGCTGAGCACCCCTGTTTGCACAAATACAAAGAAAGTGATTAGTATAAAGCAAACTGTACTATGAATGCATAGTTTAAACAAGCACCTACATGGTCCATATAGAGCACACATTTAGAAAAATGGAACTCACCGGAAAGAATCCTAGAACAACATTGTACTCGCGTATGACAGCAAGAAAATGGAGATTTGTCAGTCCTTCTGAGCTGAAGTTAGTTTGGTCTTGTGGGGGGTAATGTAACCATCCTTCAACTGCTCCTTCTGATGAGAAGATAGACAGGGCTTCTTCATTCTGGCATTATCGGAACTAGTCACTTCACGTACTCCATATTATTCTTCAGAGGAGGATGATCCTGTTGTGCAAACACAAGAGGCAACTAAATGCCGGCATCCCTATTTGCTCTAAAAAAGGTAAGGAAATATTTAAAATAGCATAGATGAAGCACTTCTCAAGGACAATACCACTTTTTGATGACAGTATCTAAACAGTAGCACAGAGATGACAAAGCTCAATCATATGGATGAAATCAGTGGGCGAGTACCAACCTTTGTCAAGAGGCTTATTGTGTAGAGCATACAGATGAAGCATTTGTCGAGAACCATCTATTGCTATCTACTGTGGTGGCCATGCTTACTATATACTGCTCGACTAGTTTAATGTTTCCAACATATTCTTGTGCAGTTCCACTAAAATATATGGTATCTTCAAACAAGACCCCTGTTTGCACAAGTTGATATAATTACGTATTGCATTAAGAGTGGCATCAAATCAGGGGCAAAACAATTGCTCGTTCCAGCCATAGCAATAAATTAAGATGCAAAACTATATCATTACTTGTGTCACCATAGTTCCAGTGCTTCATTACAGCACCGGGAGTTGATTTTTGTTTTTCTTCCGCTTGTTCTTCCCCTTCATCACTTGGTTCAATAACAGACAAGCTTCACCTTCAATGTAAGATTTGGCATGTCAATTAGGTTGCACAAGTATAGCACTAAACAATGACATTAATTTTCTATTGAAAGTGGCAAAATACATGCCAACAGTTGTGAAATATCCTTATCTTACCTCAATGGGATATTACGGTGCACATACAGACTGGAAGTCTTGTCTTCATTTGTGCAGTTCACTAAAACCAAGCAACATTACCGTACAAGTAGCACAACATGTGAAAGCACACTGCAGAATCATGTGAAAGAAGGCTAGTACTGACCTCTCATGACACGGAATTCAAACAATTCACAAGAAGATCTGAACCAAATTTTCCAACACGGATAGGAAGTAAGATCTCCTCTTGTGCAGTTCCTCTAAGATCAAGCAATCAAGCAACCTTGTCGGTGTGACATTTTGGTTGAACTGCACAAAACACTCTTAAAACAAAAGTGATTTGTGAAGTGCAACAAAAGGTCACAATGGCAACGAGGTGAAGTAGATAACCCTGTTTACACAGGGGTGCAAAGGAAACAACTAGTGGTCAATAATGGTCGATGGCACAGAAGCCAACAAAAAGAAGCATCTACCTTATCTAAATGGGAAAGAAAGCAAGACAGTAGCATTTCTCAAATGGTGGCATTGATTAATATTAACAGTGAAATTATATCAATAATAAAATTCGTTAAACATGTAATTTGCTTTTAACTGTAGCATTGCATCAATTTTCCAGTGGCATTATTAGAGGGTGTTTGTTTACACGGACATTTTGGTGGAGGGACTAAAAAAACTCCGTGTCAGTCCCATCTAGACCAAACAAGAGGGACTTTTAGGGACTAAAAGTGGGCATTTGGGACTAAAGAAAGAAGACCCTACCACGCATCGCACCTTGTCTCTATTAGTTCATTACTAGGGGTAACATGGTCTTTTAGCATGTCATTTCATAACCTCTACTCCATGTTTAGTCCCTGGAACCAAGCGGATAGGGACTAGGGAGTTTTTAACCAAACAGGGCCTTATATTAACAACAGCTAAAGAGTTGCACGGGACAGTGGATGCACCAGTACCATGTGCATCTACCGATGTACTAGGGTGATGCACAGTCTGTTGCAACAAAGAACAAACAACCAAGGAGCATATTTGTGTTGGTCCCAGTTTTGTTATCTTTAGACACCTTCCCCTATGTGAGTGCAGCAAATCTAGTCCTGCTCAAACTCTACAACCTTGTCCCCCAAAACAAAACAAAAGATTAGTTCGTTACAGATGTGCGTACTGTGTTTGTCATTGTTTTCCCTTTTCGACCAACGTAGGTGCTGGATAGCCAGTCTATACTAGTACTTTCCCCCCTTCCTTTCCTCTTTGAACCACGTCCTAGATTTATGCTATACAACTTTCCCCACTACTTTCCCCCATTCCTTTCCTCTTTGAACCACGTCTTAGATTCATGCAATACAACTTTCCCCACTACTTTCCCCATTCCTTTCCTTTTTGAACCACGTCCTAGATTCATGCTATACAACTTTTCCCCCTACTTTCCCCCATTCCTTTCCTCTTTGAACCATGTCCTAGATTCATGGTGTACAACTTTCCCCACTACTTTCCTATTTGATCCAACACCTAGATTCGAGTGTAGAAGCGGAAAAAGCCCACATGTAGCTAGAGCAATGCATGTGGAATAAGTAAATTATACCTTAAGGTTCTTGGGGTGTGGTTCAGTGGGCGAGCGGAGGCCGTTCGGCCCACACTATGTACGACGACGAAGAAGAAGGGGTCGGAGGCCCTCCCGCGCCACCGCTGGGTGTAAGTGAACAGCTGCGCTGGTAGTGGATTCCCTCCCTCACCGACGACGACAACGTTAAGCCTCCTTCCCTTCCCGACCGACGGATCCTGCCATCTCTTTGACCAACAGTGAGGGGAGAGAGAGAGGCCAACGAAGTCTTATTTAGATCCAGAGAGGGTGAGAGAGAGTGAAGAGAGCAACTACAAGCAGACTAGCAGTGAGGGGAGAGAGGGAGGCCAACGAAGTCTTGTTTAGATCCGGAGAGGGTGAGAGAGTGTGAAGAGAGCAACTACAAGCGATGAGGCTCCAACATGTATATATATACTCGAGAGAGTGTGAAGAGTGCAAATGCTAGCAAACAAGCGCCGAGGCTGCAGCTGATCATATAGCTCCATATCAATCCATTTTGAGCAGTCAAAGAATCCTCCTGGCACAAATTATGCTCAAGTGTAGTTATCGAACCCGAGACCTCAAGTTTGATGAGCGAACAGGCTAACCAACTACACAACCCTCCCATTATGTTCAACGAGAGGAAAATATCCTTTTATACATTCCTGCATCCGTGTGACAAGCATGCCGTGTTTTTTTTTGTGTGGGAGTCATTGGGATTTAAATCATAATCGTGTCATGTGGCTTTGGTGGTAAGACTATCCACAGTGGTGCAGAAATAATGCAGCCTTAGTCACCTTACCTCTCTCTACATAGTACGTTGGGTCCCACCAGTCAGAGGGTGATACAAACAAATTAATAAGAAAAATTAAAAGCGCCAGCGGTGTATCTTACCTCACACATCTCGCTACTACTCGGGAACAGTGTCCAATTGATCCCTCTGTTTGCTCATCTACTATTTTAAGTGAATCCTTATTATAACATGTACACCATTTTGGGCACTTGAATTCGACATAAGTCAGTCCAATTGATCCCTCTGTTTGCTCATCTACTATTTTAAGTGAATCCTTATTATAACATGTACACCATTTTGGGCACTTGAATTCGACATAAGTCAGTGTGCCACTGTATCTCGTACGAATCCCTTTGTCTAGGTGTAATAAGTCACGTTAGAAGGTGCAGCGGGACCAAGGTGCAAGAAGATTGGAGGAGAGGGAGAAACTTGACCGATCATTCATCCAATCAAAGCCCTGATTTCTGTCTCTAAACGTAGCAATTAATCCAAACAACTAAGAGATGCCATTTTATCTACCATGCATGGCCACGTATTAACTCGCATGCAAGCCGACTTTGATTTCTTGACTAATCAACGCGTAGTTGCGCTCCATGCATTGGGTTTCCAGGGGAGATAACAAGGCAGAGTAAGGAGCGTTTGGTTGCATTGCTTAGGCTGGTCAGAGTGGTGAGTAACTTGGACTAGTAACATGCATATGTTACTAGTCTATGTTACTACTACGTGAAGTTTTCCGTCGAAAGCGAGCCGATCTGGCTCTCCTGAGCTAGCAAGGTTTTTCTAGCCCACCCAAGCTAGCTGGCCCACAAAAGCTAACATATTTTAATAGTTCCAAATGCCTAACCTTGCGCGGCTATGCTATAAGTTGTTCTTGCTAAGGATCAAAACGCTCCCTAAGTAACAACGCTCGCTAGCAACGAGGCCAGGAGGGGATTGAGATGCGAAGTTAATGGACGATGCCTAAACATTTCTGGAATATCTGATTTCCGTAAGATGACTTAAAACATTTACGGAGGGATTACTACTCCTTAGTCCAGGTTTGATGGAACATTCGTCACCTCTTTGCTTCTTGTACGTACTCCATTTGTATCTCACTTCCTGTGGCTTCGCACTCGCACGATTTTCCTATTCTATGAACCTGTGTGTGCGTGTGCATGTGCGTGTGTGTTTAACATCATGTGTGTGTTGGAGAGAGCGACAGATCGACCTACTCCTATAGAGAGATGGTGTGTAGTGTACGATTTTAGCCACGAGAGTCGGTGCATCCTCTCATTTCCATGGGCCCGGTAGAGGGACAGGCGGACAGCTGCCACGCCCGCTCCTGACCAGCCTCGCCCACCCAAAGCCCCTCCATCACCCGCGCGCGCTTCCCACCCAAAATGGTCAGCGCCGCTCCATAGAATCGGTGCCACACTCATGCCCGGGCAGAGCGGACGCGACCTCTCACTGGCGCCTGCGTTGAAGGGAGAAGCGGATTCGAGAGTGATGGTTGCTTCATCCGTCCAGCTTACTGCTGGGTCTATGTGATTTGATGGCTCATTGGTCATTATTACTGAGGTGGTAGGACTGCTGGATGTCCCACGCTTTCGGCGAAAGGAGGTACTACTACATTACAATTTTCTCCATTCTTACGGCGGAGGACTGCAAGAGCAGTGAAAACACGCACATTCAGTGATTACATGGCCCACCTCACACTATCACCATATTTTCTGGACACCGTGCGACACCTAACTCTTTACATAGTACTCCCCCCGTTCTAAAATATATAAGTCTTTGTAGATATTCCAGTAGGTGGACTACATACGGAACAAAATGAATAAATCTTCACTTAAAATGCATCTATATACATCTGTATGTGGTTCATGGTGAAATCTCTACAAAGACTTATATTTAGGAACAGAGGAAGTACTAGTATAGTACGTACTGTAATTTATCAGCGAGATAGTACAATGCTATGAAGCTTCCAACTTCTGTTACATGTATCTTGCGTCCAAGGTTTCCCATTGCAACATTTCATCAAATACGAAGGAGACTAACATGCATGCTATTGCATCTCAATGATTGGCAGATCATAACAAATATGTACTCCATCCGTTCCAAAATAAGTGTCTCAACTTTATGCAGGGGTGTTTGTTTCCAGGGACTTTTTAGTGTAGGGACTAGAAAAAAGTCCCTCTTAGGACTTTTTAACCAAACAGGAGGGACTACTAGGGACTAAAACTTGCTTTTTGGGACTTAATGAAGAAGACTCTCAAGGAGAGTCTTTTTGGGGACTTTTCCAACAATGCCCCTCCCTGCACCCATTGCCCCACCGCCCCATGGTGTTGTTTGGTTGTTATTTTTCTGTATACTGGGGGTAACATGGTCATTCAATAACCTCTAGGGAGGGACTAGGGACTTTTTAGTCCCTGAAAACAAATAGGGAGGAACTTTTTAAGGAGTAGGGACTTTTTAGTTAGGACTAGAAAAAGTCCTAGGACTTATGAACCAAACAGGGCCTCAATATGGACTATACGGAGCAAAATGAGTGAATCTACACTCTAAAATACGTCTATATACATCAGTGTTTGGAGTATGTACTAGTAGTTCATATTGAAATCTACTAAAGGACATATATATTCCAAACAATATGATAATATCTGTAACCAACATAGTAGGGACGAGGAGTAAACAGAGGGAGTAGTAAAATTTTCTCCTCGTCCAGCGAGCCACCGCACGCGTGGGCGAGGGAGCGGGCGTAAGGCGTATAGTACTACTACTAGTAAGCAAGCTTCACCTCATCCTTGGATCCACCGCGCCCGTGGGCAGGGGAGACGGCGTACTATGCAAGATTCTCCTTGTTCTGCGAGTTGACGGGACACATCAAAAGTACTCCCGTGTGTATAGAGCCTTGCCTCTAAGGCAAGCCCCACATGGTTTACCTCTTTTTTAACATAACGCGTCAAGTCGCAATTTGTTTGTTCACCCGTGGTAGACAATCCTCCCTGCTTCTAGTGGACAACCAGTACACGTGTCAAATTACCACGTGGGCTGCCTTTTCGTACAGAAATGAGCTCCACCGTGTACTCGCACGGGTGTGGTTGGGAAAGAGATGGGAGTATGTGCGCCATGCGTGCACCTCTTCTCTTCGTGCACGTCCCCCACCTACGTGGGTGTGTGTGAGAGATACAAACCTAGACAAATGGCTTGTGTGTTCATGAGTGTTTTTTGTTTTGGGGGGAGGTTGATTTCGTGAATGTATTTGTGGGAATATGTGTCGATGACATCTCAAACAAAATTTTCCATGCAATGTCTGTGAAATTGAGGCCAATCCATATCATATATAGAGGGTCGAGCAATCCACGAGAAGAGAGGGAGGGGTCATAGATATCGATAGAGTCGAAGAGAGGATCAAGTGGGTGGGTGCGTGATATGTCTCCAACGTATCTATAATTTTTGATTGTTCCATGCTATTATATTATCAACCTTGGATGTTTTATATGCATTTATATGCTATTTTATATGATTTTTGGGACTAACCTATTAACCCAGAGCCCGGTGCTAGTTTCTGTTTTTTCCTTGTTTTAGACTATCGGAAAAAAGGAAAATCAAACGGAGTCCAATTGACCTAAAACTTCACGGAACTTATTTTTTGAAGGAAAGAAACCCGGGAGACTTGGAGTCCACGTCAAGGAAGCTTCGAGGAAGCCACGAGGTAGGGGGCGCGCCCACCCCCTGGGCGCGCCCTCCACCCTCGTGGGCCCCTCATGGCTCCCCTGACGTACTTCTTCCGCCTATATATCCATATACATAAAATGATCAGAGAACACAATAGATCGGGAGTTCCGCCGCCAGAAGCCTCCGTAGCCACCGAAAGCCAATCTAGAACCGTTCCGGCACCCTGCCGGAGGGGGATCCTTCTCCGGTGGCTATCTTCATCATCCCGGTGCTCTCCATGACGACGAGGGAGTAGTTCTCCCTCGGGGCTGAGGGTATGTACCAGTAGCTATGTGTTTGATCTCTCTCTCTCTCTCTCTCTCTCTCTCTCTCTCTCTCTCTCTCTCTCTCTCTCTCGTGTTCTTGAGGTGGCACGATCTTGATGTATCACGAGCTTTGCTATTATAGTTGGATCTTATGATGTTTCTCCCCCTCTACTCTCTTGTAATGGATTGAGTTTTCCCTTTGAAGTTATCTTATCGGATTGAGTCTTTAAGGATTTGAGAACACTTGATGTATGTCTTGCGTGGGATACCCGTGGTGACAATGGGGTATTCTATTGATCCACTTGATGTATGTTTTGGTGATCAACTTGCGGGTTCCGTGACCTTGGGAATCTATGCATAGGGGTTGGCACACATTTTCGTCTTGACTCTCCGGTAGAACCTTTGGGGCACTCTTTGAAGTACTTTGTGTTGGTTTGAATAGATGAATCTGAGATTGTGTGATGCATATCGTATAATCATACCCATAGATACTTGATGTGACATTGGAGTATCTAGGTGACATTTGGGTTTTGGTTGATTTGTGTCTTAAGGTGTTATTCTAGTACGAACTCTAGGGTTGTTTGTGACACCTAAAGGAATAGCCCAACGGATTGATTGGAAAGAATAACTTTGAGGTGGTTTCGTACCCTACCATAATCTCTTCGTTTGTCCTCTGCTATTAGTGACCTTGGAGTGACTCTTTGTTGCATGTTGAGGGATAGTGATGTGATCCAATTATGTTATTATTGTTGAGAGGACTTGCACTAGTGAAAGTATGAACCCTAGGCCTTGTTTCCTAGCATTGCAATACCATTTATGCTCACTTTTATCATTAGTTACCTTGCTGTTTTTATATTTTTCAGATTACAAAAACCTATATCTACCATCCATATTACACTTGTATCACCATCTCTTCGCCGAACTAGTGCACCTATACAATTTACCATTGTATTGGGTCTGTTGGGGACACAAGAGACTCTTTGTTATTTGGTTGCAGGGTTGCTAGAGAGAGACCATCTTCATCCTACGCCTCCTATGGATTGATAAACCTTAGGTCATCCACTTGAGGGAAATTTCCTACTGTCCTACAAACCTCTGCACTTGGAAGTCATACAACGTCTACAAGAAGAAGGTTGTGTAGTAGACATCAAGCTCTTTTCTAGCGCCGTTGCCGGGGAGGTGAGTGCTTGAAGGTATATCTTTAGATCTTGCAATCGAATCTTTTTGTTTCTTGTTTTAGCACTAGTTTAGTTTATAAAAGAAAACTAAAAAATGGAATTGAGTTTGCCTCATACGCTTCATCTTTTTAATATCTTTCGTGAGTATGATGGAAAGGAAAATTTTGCCAAAGTGTTAGAAGAAGAATGCATTAAAATGTTTGGCACTAAATATTTGAATGATGAGCATGATTGCAATGTAGTTAGTATAAATTCCTTGAATATCCATGATACTAATGATATGCAAAGCCACAAGCTTGGGGAAGCTATGTTTGATGAAGATGATATTTTTTGTCCCCCAAGTTTTAATGAGCAAATTTATTATGATGAAAGCATGCCTCCTATTTATGATGATTATATTTATGAAAGTGGATTTAGAGAGGTTATGACTTTATTTTGTGATGAATCCACTATTCCGGAAGAGGTTCCAATTGATTATGAGAACAAAGTTGCTATCTATGATGATTATTGTGATGACTTGTATGCTATAAATAATAATGATATCCATGAAACTTGTCATCATGATTCCGAATAAGAAGAATTTTGCTTGTGTGGAGAGTAATAAAATTTCTATGCTTGTAGATCATGAAAAGAATGCTTTAGGTGCTGGTTATATTGTTGAATTCATTCATGATGGTACTGAAAATTATTATGAGGGAGGAACTTATGCTTGTAGGAATTGCAATCATATCAAGTTTCCTCTCTATGTGCTTAAAGTTTTGAAGTTATGCTTGTTTTACCCTCCTATGCAAGATGATTCTTGTTTGCACAAGTTGTTTGATCACAAAATCCCTATGCATAGGAAGTGGGTTAGACTTAAATGTGCTAGCCATATTCTTCTTGATGCTCTCTTTATGTTACAATTCTTATCTTTTATGCGAGCATCGTTGAAATCATCATGCCTAGCTAGGGGCGTTAACCGATAGCGCTTGTTGGGAGGCAACCCAAATTTATTTTTGTTCCTTGCTTTTTGCTCCTGTTTAGTAATAAATAATTTATATATCCTATGTTATGATTGAGTTTTTATGTTTTAATTAGTGTTTGTGCCAAGTAGAACCGTTGGGAAGACTTGGGGAAAGTCTTGTTGATCTTGCTGTAAAATACAGAAACTTTAGCGCTCACGAGAATTGCTGCCATTTTTTATTGAAGAGTTCTATTTAGATAAATCTTTTTCAGATGATTAATAGATAAATTCGTCACGTCCAGAAATTTATTTGAGAATTTTATGAGTTCCATAAGTATACGTTTGATCCAGACTACTACAGACTGTTCTGTTTTTGACAGATTCTGTTTTCGATGTGTTGTTTGCTTATTTTGATGAATCTATGAGTAGTATTGGAGGGTATGAACCATATATTAGTTGGAATACAGTAGATATTACACCAATATGAATTGATAATGAGTTCACAACAGTAACTAAGTGATGATATATTTTCTTATACTAACGTAGC
Organism: Triticum dicoccoides; assembly: GCF_002162155.2. Classification (NCBI taxonomy): domain Eukaryota; kingdom Viridiplantae; phylum Streptophyta; class Magnoliopsida; order Poales; family Poaceae; genus Triticum; species Triticum dicoccoides. The sequence goes on along the minus strand of NC_041384.1, from coordinate 535,972,719 downwards.
TTACGAGTTTTCTGTTAAGTTTTGTGCTGTGAAGTTTTCAAGTTTTGGGTAAAGATTTGATGGACTATGGAATAAGGAGTGGCGAGAGCCTAAGATTGGGGATGCCCAAGGCACCCCAAGGTAATATTCAAGTACAACCAAGAGCCTAAGCTTGGGGATGCCCCAGAAGGCATCCCCTCTTTCGTCTTCGTTCATCGATAACTTTACTTGGAGCTATATTTTTATTTACCACATAATATGTGTTTTGCTTGGAGCGTCAATTTATTTCATTAGGATTTGCTTGCTGTTTGAATAAAATACCAAGATCTGAAATTATTAAATGTTAGAGAGTCTTCACATAGTTTCATAATTATTCGACTACTCATTGATCTTCACTTATATCTTTCGGAGTAGTTTGTCATTTGCTCTAGTGCTTCACTTATATCTTTTTAGAGCACGGTGGTGGTTTTATTTTGAAGAAATAATTGATCTCTCATGCTTTAGTTATATTATTTTTAGAGTCTTTAGAACAGCATGGTAGTTTTCTTTGGTTATGAAACTAGTCCTAATATGATGGGCATCCAAGAGGGATATAATAAAAACTTCCATATAAGTGCATTGAATACTAAGAGAAGTTTGATATTTGATGATTGTTTTGAGATATGGAGATATTGATATCAAAGTTGTGCTAGTTGGGTAGTTGTGAATTTGAGGAATACTTGTGTTGAAGTTGTCCCGTAGCATGCACGTATTGTAAACGTTATGTAACAAATTTGAAACATGAGGTGTTCTTTGATTATCCTCCTTATGAGTGGCGGTTGGGGATGAGCGATGGTCTTTTCCTACCAATTTATCCCCCCAGGAGCATGCGCGTAATGCTTGGTTTTTTATGACTTCTAGATTTTTGCAATAAGTATGTGAGTTCTTTATGACTAATGTTGAGTCCATGGATTATACACACTCTCACCCTTCCATCATTGCTAGCCTCTTCGGTAACGTGCATTGCCCTTTCTCACATTGAGAGTTGGTGCAAACTTCGCCGGTGCATCCAAACCCCGTGATATGATACGCTCTTTCACACATAAACCTCCTTATATGTTCCTCAAAACAGCCACCATACCTACCTGTTATGGCATTTCCATAGCCATTCCAAGATATATTGCCATGCAACTTTCCACCATTCCATTTATCATGACACATTCATCATTGTCATATTGCTTTACATGATCATGTAGTTGACATCGTATTTGTGGCAAAGCCACCATTCATAATTTTTCATACATGTCACACTTGATTCATCACAATCCCGGTACACCGCCGGAGGCATTCATATAGAGTCATATCTTGTTCTAAGTATCGAGTTGTAATTCTTGAGTTGTAAGTAAATAGAAGTGTGATGATCACCATTCATAGAGCATTGTACCAAAAAAGGCCAAACAAAAAAGGGAAAGGTCAAATAAATAAATAAATAAATAAATATATAATAAAAGGGACAATGCTACTATCCTTTTTTTCCACACTTGTGCTTCAAAGTAGCACCATGATCTTCATGATAGAGAGTCTCTTGTTTTGTCACTTTCATATACTAGTGGGACATTTTCATTATAGAACTTGGCTTGTATATTCCAACAATGGGCCTCCTCAAGTGCCCTAGGTCTTCATGAGCAAGCAAGTTGGATGCACACCCACTTAGTTTCTTCTGTTGAGCTTTCATACATTTATAGCTCTAGTGCATCCGTTGCATGGCAATCCCTACTCCTCGCATTAACATCAATCGATGGGCATCTCCATAGCTCATTGATTAGCCTTGTTGATGTGAGACTTTCTCCTTTTTTGTCTTCTCCACATACCCCCATCATCATATTCTATTCCACCCATAGTGCTATGTCCATGGCTCGCGCTCATGTATTGCGTGAAGGTTTATGAGTTTGAGATTACTAAAGTATGAAACAATTTCTTGGCTTGTCATCGCGGTTGTGCATGATGAGAGCATTCTTGTGTGACAAAAATGGAGCATGACCAAACTATATGATTTTGTAGGGATGAACTTTCTTTGGCCATGTTATTTTGAGAAGACATGATTGCTTATTTAGTATGCTTGAAGTATTATTATTTTTATGTCAATATTAAACTTTTTTCTTGAATCTTATGGATCTGAACATTCATGCCAAAATGAAGAGAATTACTTAGAGAAATATGTAAGTTAGCACTCCACATCAAAAATTCTGTTTTTATCATTTACCTTCTTGAGGACGAGCAGGAATTAAGCTTGGAGATGCTGATACGTCTCCAACGTATCTATAATTTTTGATTGTTCCATGCTATTATATTAGCAACCTTGGATGTTTTATATGCATTTATATGCTATTTTATATGATTTTTGGGACTAACCTATTAACCCAGAGCCCAGTGCCAGTTTCTGTTTTTTCCTTGTTTTAGAGTATCGTAGAAAAGGAAAATCAAACGGAGTCCAATTGACCTGATACTTCACGGAACTTATTTTTGGAAGGAAAGCAACCCGGGAGACTTGGAGTCCATGTCAAGGAAGCTTCGAGGAAGCCACGAGGTAGGGGGGCACGCCCACCCCCCTGGGCGCGCCCTCCACCCTCATGGGCCCTCATGGCTCCCCTGACGTACTTATTGCGCCTATA
>NC_041384.1:535965247-535969577 GCF_002162155.2 Triticum dicoccoides | reverse complement strand
AAAACGATCGGAGAACAGAATAGATCGGGAGTTTCACCGCCAGAAGCCTCCGTAGCCACCGAAAGCCAATCTAGACCCATTTCGGCACCCTACCGGAGGGGGAATCCTTCTCCGGTGGCTATCTTCATCATCCCGGTGCTCTCCATGACGAGGAGGGAGTAGTTCTCCCTCGGGGCTGAGGGTATGTACCAGTAGCTATGTGTTTGATCTCTCTCTCTCTCTCTCGTGTTCTTGAGGTGGCACGATCTTGATGTATCACAACCTTTGCTATTATAGTTGGATCTTATGATGTTTCTCCCTCTCTACTCTCTTGTAATGGATTGAGTTTTCCCTTTGAAGTTATCTTATCGGATTGAGTCTTTAAGGATTTAAGAACACTTGATGTATGTCTTGCGTGCGATACCCGTGGTGACAATGGGGTATTCTATTGATCCACTTGATGTATGTTTTGGTGATCAACTTGCGGGTTCCGTGACCTTGGGAATCTATGCATAGGGGTTGGCACATGTTTTCGTCTTGACTCTCCGGTAGAATCTTTGGGGCACTCTTTGAAGTACTTTGTGTTGGTTTGAATAGATGAATCTGAGATTGTGTGGTGCATATCATATAATCATACCCACGGATACTTGAGGTGACATTGGAGTATCTAGGTGACATTAGGGTTTTGGTTGATTTGTGTCTTAAGGTGTTATTCTAGTAAGAACTCTAGGGATGTTTGTGACACCTAAAGGAATAGCCCAACGGATTGATTGGAAAGAATAACTTTGAGGTGGTGTCGTACCCTACAATAATCTCTTCATTTGTTCTCCGCTATTAGTGACTTTGGAGTGGCTCTTTGTTGCATGTTGAGGGATAGTTATGTGATCCAATTATGTTATTATTGTTGAGAGGACTTGCACTAGTGAAAGTATGAACCCTAAGCCTTCTTTCCTAGCATTGCAATACCGTTTACGCTCACTTTTATCATTAGTTACCTTGCTGTTTTTATATTTTCAGATTACAAAAACCTTTATCTACCATCCATATTGCACTTGTATCACCCTCTCATCGCCGAACTAATGCACCTATACAATTTACCATTGTATTGGGTGTGTTGGGGACACAAGAGACTGCTTATTATTTAGTTGCAGGGTTGCTTGAGAGAGACCATCTTCATCCCACGCCTCCTACGGATTGATAAACGTTAGGTCATCCAGTTGAGGGAAATTTGCTACTGTCCTACAAACCTCTGCACTTGGAGGCCCAACAACGTCTACAAGTAGAAGGTTGTGTATTAGACATCAGTATGAGATCGATGAAGAGAGCCATCAAAATTGTGTGTGTGTGTGTGTGCAAGTCAAAGATATAGGACGACTGACCTACCGGAACGTTAGAGGGCACATGTCAAGTTTGTGTGTGGCAGGGAGACATGACTAGAGCCCTCGATGTATCGATGTGTGTGTGAGGGGGGTGGGGGAGGGGTAGGCAGAGGCCTAACTATAGAGGTAGAACGACTCGTGTATGTGTTGAGAAGGAGAGAGCCCGCTATGTCTTGAGGGAGATCGTTCGACATCCATACATAACTGAAGGACGGGAAATTGGATGGGACAGAAAGAGAGAGGAGAGAGAGAGAGAGGGAGGGAGAGGGGTAGAGTTCTGGATGGGTGATGGAGTTGCTTCTTGAAGATGGTGGGAGAGGCCTACTAGACAAACTGAGGGTGGAACTGCAATATTATCAATAAGAGTGGGGATGTGTTTCTATGTGTGCCTGCACATGATAGATCTGTCGGGATGCATCCATGGATGATGAAGGGGAACCATGTGTTTGGTAAGCAAACCTAACTAGATCGGTAGATCAATTGTTGTTTGTCGGAGGAAGGGAGAGACATAACTAATGAGGTAGATCGATCGACGCGTGGGGAATAACGAGTTATAAGGACCTAGCTAGCAATATGTATAGCGGGAGATCGGTCGGTGTACGTCCATTTGTTAGAGGCAAATAAGGCCCCGTGAGACAGATAGACAGAGAGAATGGAGCTAGGAGGTGGTGTGAGAGGCCCAGCTACTAGCTAGATTGGGGCAGGAGTGTGCGGTTGTGAGATCGATGAAAAGAGGGGCGAGAGTTTACACGTGTGTGGGACCGTATGAGAGACACGAGGCAAGTACACATAAAGGAGGAGATTAAAGGTGCGTGTGTATGTTGTAGGCAGACATCGCTGGAGAGGTTTATCGATCGGTGTGTGTCGAAAAGGAGCTGTGGAGACTGTGGGAGAACGACCTAAAGAAAATAATGAATGTGCGTGATGGATAGAATGCTGAGGGAGGGGGAGGGCGAGGAGGGCGTGTGCATGCACGAGAGAAAGTTAGTGGTAGCTACAAAGGTTAGAGGATTGTGTGGGTGTAAGAGACTAACAAAGATCATAATTTGATATTAAAGTGGATTCGTATATTTGAATAGGAGATCATAGTGTTTTAAACATATGCATGCATGAATATAGCGGTGATACGCATGTTGTGGTTTTGCACATGTTATACCATAATGTGAAAATGCATGGCGTTTGCAACTCACAGCTAAATGTCTAACAATCTAAACCATACTATACATCGAAGAATCTCACATTTTATTTGAATTTGTGATAATGTGTGTCGTTTGCAGCTTACACCTAAATATCGAACAATCTAAACAATACTATATATCGAACATTCTCACATTTTATTTGAATTTGTGGTAATGTGTGGTGTTTGGAACTCACATCTAAATACTTGTAGGCGTAAGGGCGGGGCACCATACATAATGTAATAAACACATTATACATATGAGACATGGTTTAGATTATGAAGATCTAGCTAGAGCTTGAAATGTACTATGATTTGAAATCAACATAAAGTGGATTCAAAAAATTGAGTTCGAGTTCATATAGTACACATAGTTCATATGTAACTCGAGACTAATCATGCGGTGTGCTGTGAAGATAATACACAAATGATGGTTTAACTTGACAATAATGATGATTGTAGATCTTATTAAAACAGAGAAACAAATTCAAATGCTTTGACTTCACAACAATCATTATTGTAGATCTTATTCAAATAGAGAAACGAATTCAAATTTAGTTCATACTGAAGCGGTAGTATATACATTTGCAACGCACTAAAACGTTCATTTGAGTAGTAGGTTGCATGCATTATAAACGTAGCGAAATATTTTAATTGAACATAACATGAATTCAAAGTTTTGAATGACATTTGTAGTGCTAATTGATTTGGTACAGTACACGTTAGGCTTGTCCGGAAATTTCAACCCGCGCCTTGTTAGCCCGAAATATTTAAGATATATCTTTGTCTCGTTGTGCTCCGACAACACCCTCCATCTCAACCCGGGCGTTGCTATTCCAAAACTACAACGCGCACGAAAACTCCCACCTCCTGTGAACTCCCGACACACGAAATGCCCGTGATACCCCTGAACCGAAAGAACCGCCTCAAATCGGTGGGGGTACTTTCATAACTTACCCCACATTCCGGGCAAGCGCGTCCCTAAGCCATGGTTCCCCACTCCCATCCCGACCGTCCACCCATTCGTACACTGACGCCGGGAAAACTTGCGAAGCCCCACACCCAACTCCGTCCGCCACCTAGCCGGAGCCTCTTCCCCGACGACGTCGTGCACAGCAAGACCTCGATGTTCCTCATACACTGTATTGGATGAGGATCCGTCATCGATCTGGTCGTCCCGCCGGTTCAGCCACCCTGTCCTCCACCTCCAAGGAGCTGCCCCGACGTTCCCCTTGTCTTTCGCGTGACCTCCATTCCCACACCGCCGTCTTCACCTACACTACCGGAAGAGCATCATCATCACCGTTTCCTCGGATGAACTTGTGGCCTAATCGGCACCACCAAAGAGGTTGTACACTAATCACCACATTTTCTTCTTGATTCGATCTCATGGTGCTGCCGGCGCTCGGTCCCGAGCCGACACGGCGCGGCTCCATCCATGGCGGCGTCGCCGGCCACTTCCTCCATGGCATAGCTCCCTCGGCGGCGAAGTCCACATCAGTAGGAGTTGTTTCTGCTTTAGTCTCGCTCGCGCTACTACTCTGCTCTTGCTCTCAGTCCCCTGCCTTGTATGCTCTTGCTCTTGCTCTTGCTCGGGTTGCTGCTCCCGCTCTTGCTCTTGCTTGCAATGCTGCTCCGATTTACCTACACTTCAGTCGACTGAATCGACTTTTGGGTCAGTCGATTTTCAGGGGGGGCTCGCCGGAGAGGGGGGCTCGCCGGAGAGGTACCTCACTATCTATCTTAGGGTTCAGGGTGGGGGCGGTCGTCACCAACGGTGGTGGAGCAGTGGCGT